>NC_092877.1:301058449-301270949 GCF_028372415.1 Notamacropus eugenii
CATCAACTTCATAGGCAACCAAGCAATGTTAAAAGCTTTAACTTTACTAGAAATATAACAAGTAATAAAAGCAGACAAGACCTTAAATGGTCTAATGGACCCAGCACAAATGTGGCAGAAGATTAACAGCTCTAAATTATCAGGCGTGGAAACTTTCCCCAACATTCAATAAGCAGTTTCCTTGAAATTCACTGACATTAGTATATATGACTCAAGTCTTGGATGAACTGATTTTCCTTTGTCTGCATTCACAAAGTCTCTGTTGTCCTACTAGCATTAGAACTGGATGCTAGGCCTTCCATCTTAATGCATACTTACGACCTATTATGAACATTGTCTCCACATCTACTAAATTCATGTGGCTTTCTTTCTAATCGCTAGTCTTGGAGTTCTTATGATGTTATCTCTAAGATTCTGCACAAGCAAAGAAAAAGCTAGAAAGCATAGGGCTGCTGAGGAACCAGTTAAGTATGTTGTTAATTGCAGAGAAATTCACTCAATATTACTCTCAAGAGGACAAAGTAGAGTTTAAGTTGACTGAAGAATTTCCTAAGTCTCATTGATGAGATGTTTGGTGGCAGATTCTGGATTTTGTAACTCTCATTTCCTATGTCACTCATAAGATCACAAAATGTCAAGAAGAGAGATGAGTTAGTCCAACTCCCTCTTTTTGCAGATGGGGAAGCTGAGGCACAAAGAGGTAAAAGGGTTTGCCTGGAGTCCCACAGGTACCAGTAGCTGAGATGGGATCCCAACTTAAGTCTTCTAACTCCAAACTTAGTTGTTTTACCTCTGTGTTATACTCACTTGGCTACCTTGTGTACCAGTGTATGTGTCCTGTCTTTTTGTTTGTTTGTTTGTTTAGAGCTTGGAATCAAGAAGACATCTTGAATAATTCAAATTTGGCCTCAGACACTAGTTGTGTGGCTTTGGCCAAGTCACTTAATCCTGTTTTCCTCAGTTCCTCATCTGTAAGATGGGCTGGAGAAGAAAATGGCAAACCACTCCAGCCCCCTTGCCAAGAAAATCCAAAAATGAGTCAAGAAGAATCAGACATGACGATAACAGCTTAACAACAAGAAAATCTGTCTCTCCAACTCAACTGCAAATTCTTTAAAGGCAGAGACTATGCCTCACACCTATTTGTATCTCAGGATCTAAAACACAGAAAGAATTAAAAACATATATTTTGAAGATAATCGATCAGACTTTTGTTTGAGAAAAGTGTGGTGCTCAAATACATATCTAAAGATCAAGTAGAGCTTGAAGAAAAGAAAGAAGCTTTTACTAGGTGCATATTCTGTTTAAGCCATTGTGTTTGGCGTTCATTTGATCCTGGCAACAATTCTGTGAGGTAGGTGCTATCACCATCCCCCTTTCACGGTTGAGGAAACTGAAGCAAAGGATGAGTGACTTGCCCAGGTCTCACAGCTAGTAAGTGTCTGAGGCTAGGTCTTCCTTATTCCAGGTCCTCCACTCTGGCCATTCATTGGGTCAATTAACTGCCCATGGGTGTGGACCAGTAAAATATTTAAGTCACTATGACTCCTGCTTGCCACAGTTAAACAAAACCTGGGTAAAAATATAAAGCTTTCTTCTAAAATGTCAATTTTGAAAATTTGATACATTTCTTTACAGTATATTATAAACTTACTGGTACTAAAACTGACAACAGATATAATCATTTACATATTCTCATGAACTTAAAAGTTTAACTTCTTTCCCTTGCAGATGATGAGAATGAATCACATAAAGGACACTTAGGCATATATGAAAGATAAAATTAACCTTAATGCAAACAAAAAGAAAAACAACCCATAAAAAAGACTTGTATCATAATGGACCCACAGTTACACAGCCATAAGTGAGTCATAGGCCCAAAAGCACCCTCTTTCAAATCAAATACATTTTACATATTTATGTTCATTGAATCACTTTAAGTAAAATAGATTTCAACTTGTAATTCTTCTAGGAGAATATGCCAAAGATATTTTGATATATAAGTTGCAAAGAAGTTATCAGTGACTCATGGCAAGTTTGTCGATCTCTGCTACCACAACTTCCTTCCCCAGTTTCAAGATCTGCTGCTGATCCCCCCCTATCCCCAGGAGAACTCAGTTGCTACTTATATTCTAGCCTCCATTTCCCAGTCCAGGAGGCCAAAAGCTTGACACCATACTTCTCAGTGATTGTCGATTTCTGGGTTAAGGGGAAAACATGCATAGATATTGAAGAAAGACTCAGAAATGATGAAGATTCATCATGTTCAATTTCATTCCCCATAGATAGAAGACTGGGATTACTGGGGAATGAGGTGGTCAAAGGAGCCACCTGTAATATATCAAGCTTACAGGCAATCACAGGTCTAAGGCCTATGTCTGCAAAGTAGATGGTGATTGAAAAAAAATGTATGAATGGCTCCTGGTCAATCATGAAAATAGAAAATAACTCAGTAGAATCCATCAAAGTAGGTGATGTGTGAAAATGAGAATTTTCCAACTTGGCTCACAAAGGAGAGATTTGAAATGAAAAACTCATGAATGCATGAATGAATGAATAAATGAGTGATGGAAGCTGTGCTTGGAGAGTTAATGTCAACCCAGCTGGAGCTCAACAAAGGTCAATTGGAACAAGGTAGCTGTCTCATCTGTTGGCATCTGGGTGGTACAGCCAGTGTGGGATGGGCAGCTGAGATACTCTACATAATTTAAAGATGGTTGGAATTATTCCCAATGCCCCATACTTAGGGAAAGTATGTAGGAATACAGCATCAGACAGCCCTATGTTCACTTTCTTCAACTGGGATATCATATGTATATATTGCATATTACCCACCTCTCATTCCCAGACTTTAAACTCCTATTGTAGATCACATGGTATCATAGACCTATGGCTGGAAGGGACCTCAGAGGCCATCAAATCCAACGCTTTCATTTTTTGGATTTGGAAACTGAGTCACAGAGACATTAAATCATCTGCCCAGGGTTCACCTAGATCTAGTATTTGATTGGACTCCATATCTTCTTGACTGCAAGTCCAACTCCCTATGAACACCATGTCTCTCCTTAAGGAGACTTTTTTTGCTATGTCTTTGTATTACCTGCACAGTACACACACATGTAGGTACTTAATAGATTCCTGTTGGAGTGAATTCAATTGGAAGCATCAGAGATCATAAAGAGTTATAAGGTAGAAAAGAAATGTGTATTACTATGATGTCTGGCTTCCTATTCATGAAAATATGCAAAGAATGGATTATTGAAGGAAAAAAAGAATGAAAAACTATGGGCTTGCTGATGAACTCAAGATGTTACAGAAGAGAAACCAAGCAACATAATGCTCCTATTTGAATTAACTATGTGGGAACAGTACATTTATTTTAATACCGTGAAATGAAAATCAATTCTGATTTCAAATGAAGACAGCATATTTTTATGTATATGGAAAAAAAATTAAAGTCTCTTTAAATGTTTACTTATCGATTTTAGCTTATAAAGGAGGGATAGCATGTGAAATGAGAGCAGTTACATTAAAAATGGGAATACATATTTTAATGGGAATTTTGCAACTGGCACTATAAATCTCAGCCCATGACACATGTACTGTAATCTACCAACTAGGGGTTGAAAAACCGAGATGTAAACCAACAAGAGAAAAAGAGCAATGGCCTTACTAAAGATTATTTTTTGACAGATTGCAAAATATGGAATGGAAAAAGATGTGTATCTTCAGATTTTCTTCTGAAGAGCACATTACATGTTTTTTTAGACTTTTCATTTCCTGACACCTACATGAAAACAGCATTGAATTCTGGTAGCAGACATCTCCCCAGATAGAATGCATATCCTTTTTTTTTTTTTTAACTTTTTACTTTTCTCCCTAATCTTCAATCACCACGATATGCTTTTGTGTATGGCTATTCAATCAGGGCTCATCAGTCCTCACTTCTGTAAGATCTTGCTAAATACAGTACGACTGTTTGCCATCCACCATCCATTTCTGTACAGAGCAGTCCCCTCTCATATATAACTACCTCGGCAGGGTATTAATGCACTATTCAAGTAACACAGAGAACACAGGGAAACATCAGCATAATTACATAACGCCATCAGCCTCTGAAGTATACTCCCAGCTGAGTTACCCTATACAAAGAACTTTCTAATATAGCACCAAGGAGGCTCATGCAAAACTAACTTTTCTGCTGATACAAACCATTAGAAGAGCTAAAATAAGATGGAGCAGTAAGCAGAGGGATAGAACAACCACTATTCTCTGTTTTAAAGCTGTTTTGTTCATCACAGAGGTTGATGTCACCTATGTGATGGTCAAATATTTAAAGTCCCTTCAAACTAGCTGAGCACTGGAGTTTCTTACCAGCTACTTTCAACTGTAGGTTTTTTTTGTTCATTTGGGGTTTTGGGGGGGGGGGGATTTGAGTTTTGTTTTTATTTTGTTTTGTTTTTTGCTTTCTGTCTTGACTATATCAAGTTCCCTGTTGCTGTGGGTGGTATGGAAATGGAACTGGAAATGCAACCAGAGGGCCTGGGCTTTGAGCTAAATTCTGCCAGTACTGTATGACCTTAAGCAAGTTCCTTCTGCTCTCTGGGTCTCAGTTTCTTCATCTGTAAGATAAAGGACAACTGGACCAAATGGTACTTTCCAGCTCCAATGCCTATGAGTGAACTTTTTTTTAACCTAATAAAATAAAATAAATAAATAATGACATTTAAGTAAATAAAAATTTCTTTTGTCAAAGTTTCAGGCTTTATATATTGATTAATATGGGGGCATATCAGCAAGCACCCTGACACAATCAGTATGGCCTGATAGCACAGTTTCTTAGATCTGCTTTTCTAAAAGGAAAGCAACTATTGAGGGGTCAACAAATCTTCTTTAATCACATATACCAACAGAGAAAATATAAGCAGAGAATAAAGACTAACAGATGGGTCTTCTAACTGTCTGACCATAAGCAAAACATACATCACAGATCAACAGAAGGATCCAGCTGTCTGATCATTACATACATACATAGTTACCAGACAGAGAAGCACCAACACCTTGGTTTTCAAGGGGGTGGGGGGTCCTCAACAGCTACCCAGACTGGCACATGAACTTTCTTCCAAAGAGTAAGCCCTCAAAGCAAAATCTCATCTCAGAGTATATATATATATATATATATATATGTATATATATATATATATATATGTATATATACATATATATATATATATACATATATATATATATATATATATATATATATATACTTTTCAGAGCTGGAGAGCAGTAGGACCCTTCTGACTCAGTGCCTCATTAACAACTAAAAAAGGGGGGGGCGGAGCCAAGATGGCGGAGTAGAAAGACGCACATACACATAGCTCTGAACCCACAACCCATAGAACATCTGTAAATAGCAACTCACTGCGAATTCTGCAGGGCCAGAGGCCACAGAACAGTGGAGCGAAGGAGATTTCTGTTCCAGAGGGACCTGCAAACTTCTTGCAAAAGGTCCTTCTCGCCGCAGACTGGGCGCCAGGACTGGGAGCCAAGGACTGCCCTGCCGTGCCCGCGGCACTGAGAGGAGCTGATCCAAGCAGGCTTCAGGGGCGGGATCTCCAGCGGCCGCGTGGGTCCCTCCACCCACAGGTGACAGGGGTCGGTGAGAAGGTCTCTTTGGCGGGTTGAGAGGGGAGTGGGGTGCCCCCATAACTCAGGCCCCCTTGGGAGGCAGCAGCTGAGGCAGCGGCAGACCAGGGCTCCCCAAGCAGGCAGGAGCCTGGATCCATTGTTGAAGGTCTCTGCATAAACCCCCTGAGGGAACTGAGCCCTGAGTGGCGCCCCTGCCCCCAACTGAGCACCTGAACTTAATCTCACACTGAATAGCAGCCCTGCCCCCGCGGAAGCCCTGAGGCTGGGAAGCAGCATTTGAATCTCAGACCCCAAGAGCTGGCTAGGAGGCTCAGGAGGCAGCGAGGTGGGTGTGAGGAGAATATTCAGAGGTCAAGTCACTGGCTGGGAAAATGTCCAGAAAAGGGAAAAGAAATAAGACTATAGAAGGTTACTTTCTTGGTGAACATGCATTTCCTCCCTTCCTTTCTGATGAGGAAGAACAATGCTTACCATCAGGCAAAGACACAGAAGTCAAGGCTTCTGTATCCCAGCCCACTCAGTGGCCTCAGACCATGGAAGAGCTCAAAAAGAATTTTGAAAATCAAGTTAGAGAGGTGGAGGAAAAGCTGGGAAGAGAAATGAGAGACATGCAGTCAAAGCATGAACAGCAGGTCAGCAGCCTGCTAAAGGAGACCCAAAGAAATGCTGAAGAAAATAACACCTTGAAAAATAGGCTAACTCAATTGGCAAAAGAGGTTCAAGAAGCCAATGAGGAGAAGAATGCTTTCAAAAGCAGAATTAGCCAGATGGAAAAGGAGATTCAAAAGCTCACTGAAGAAAATAGTTCTTTCAAAATTAGAATGGAACAGATGGAGGCTAATGACTTTATGAGAAACCAAGAAATCACAAAACAAAACCAAAAGAATGAAAAAATGGAAGATAATGTGAAATATCTCATTGGAAAAACAACTGACCTGGAAAATAGATCCAGGAGAGATAATTTAAAAATTATGGGACTACCTGAAAGCCATGATCAAAAAAAGAGCCTAGACATCATCTTTCATGAAATTATCAAGGAAAACTGCCCTGAGATTCGAGAACCAGAGGGCAAAATAAATATTCAAGGAATCCACAGAACACCGCCTGAAAGAGATCTAAAAAGAGAAACTCCTAGGAACATTGTGGCCAAATTCCAGAGTTCTCAGGTCAAGGAGAAAATATTGCAAGCAGCTAGAAAGAAACAATTCAAGTATTGTGGAAATACAATCAGGATAACACAAGATCTAGCAGCTTCTACATTAAGGGATCAAAGGGTGTGGAATATGATATTCCAGAAGTCAAAGGAACTAGGACTAAAACCAAGAATCACCTACCCAGCAAAACTGAGTATAATACTTCAGGGGAAAAATTGGTCTTTCAATGAAATAGAGGACTTTCAAGCATTCTTGATGAAAAGACCAGAGCTGAAAAGAAAATTTGACTTTCAAACACAAGAATGAAGAGAAGCATGAAAAGGTGAAGAGCAAAGAGAAGTCATAAGGGACTCACTAAAGTTGAACTGTTTACATTCCTACATGGAAAGACAATATTTGCAACTTGAAACTTTTCAGTATCTGGGTAGTGGGTGGGATTACACACACACACACACGCACACACACATAGAGACAGAGTGCACAGAGTGAATTGAAGAGGATGGGATCATATCTTAAAAAAATGAAATCAAGCAGTGAGGGAGAAATATATTGGGGGGAAAAAGGGAGAAATGGAATGGGGCAAATTATCTCTCATAAAAGAGGCAAGCAAAAGACTTATTAGTGGAGGGATAAAGAGGGGAAGTGAGAGAAAAACATGAAGTTTACTCTCATCACATTCCACTAAAGGAAGGAATAAAATGCACACTCATTTTGGTATGAAAACCTATCTTACAATACAGGAAAGTGGGGTATAAGGGGATAAGCAGGGTGGGGGGGATGATGGAAGGGAGGGCATGGGGAGGAGGCAGCAATTTGAGGTCGACACTCATGGGGAGGGACAGGATCAAAAGAGAGAATAGAAGTAATGGGGGACAGGATAGGATGGAGGGAAATACAGTTAGTCTTATACAACACAACTATTATGGAAGTCATTTGCAAAACTACACAGATTTGGCCTATATTGAATTGCTTGCCCTCCAAAGGGAAGGGGTGGGGAGGGAGGGAGCTAAAGAAGTTGGAACTCAAAGTGTTAGGATCAACTGTAATGTTCTTACCACTAGGAAATAAGAAATACAGGTTAAGGGGTAAAGAAAGCTATCTGGCCCTACAGGACAAAGGAGAAGATGGAGACAAGGGCAGAGAGGGATGATAGAAGAGAGGGCAGATTGGTCAAAGGCAATTAGAATGCTTGGTGTTTGGGGGTGGGGGAGGGGATAAAAGGGGAGAAAATTTGGAACCCAAAATTTTGTGAAAATGAATATCAAATAAATAAATAAAACAATTAAAAAAAGGTGTGGGTCATCCTACAAAAACAAGCCTCCCCTAATCAAGCTTCCCTTAATGGGCTCCACCTGAGGCCTATTAATGGACAGGGAACATTTTTACTTACCAGGGACTGAACCTAAATAAAAAGTGGGCCACACCCACAAATCCTTTCTTTTATAATTTTGTAGTTTACATTTTTTGGCTCAAGGAGCTCTTTCCTCCTCCTCTATTCTCCTCTTTTACATCACCCCCCCCCCCCATTCTTTTGTTATCTCCTCTCCCATTTCTTCCACATCTCTAGTTTCTTCTATACACATCTCCTCCATGGGAGAGGCAAAAGATAGTCAGTAGCAGCAGCACCACGACCACCTCAAACCTATATAGTCTGTTAAGGTTTACAAAGCATTTTACCAGTATCATTTCATTTTATCCTCACAACCATGCTAGGAATCGTGGTATTGTTATCCTTATTTTACAGATGAAGCAATTGAGCCAGAAAGAGGTTAAGTGACTTGTCCAGGGTCTCACAGTTAGTGGCTAAAACTGAACTTTAACTCAGGTCTTCTTATCTGAAAGACCAAACTCTATTTCCTCTACCATCTAGTTGGCTTACTTAAATATCTTGTTAACCCTAATTCCATTCAAGGCTCAGCTTAATTGCTATGAGAATATGAAGACTTTACAGAAGATAAGGGGAAGTAGTTCTACCCTATGAAACCTACTCTTCTGTCACACTCCTGGCCCCTCATTGTCTCACTCTGGATGATGAGGGAGATTATGATTTGATCCTAAGAAAAGAAGATTCCAGTATTTACCATTCATTAAATCAACTGTTATCCCTGGGTAGAAGTTTGCCTTCCTTTGGTGATAGGAAGTTAGGTGGCAGGAAGCTGGAGCTGGAGTCAGGAAGACCCAAGTTTGAATGTTTCCTTGATAGTTAACTAGTTGTGTGATCCTAGGCAAGTGACTTAATGTCTCTGAGCTTCAATTTCCTTATCTGAATGGGCCTAATACTGTAATGGGAGTTAAACATCTTCTCCACCCATTAATAGACCTCAGGTGGGGCTATTAAGGGAAACTTGATTAGGGGAGGCTTGTTTTGTATGAAGACCCACAGGTTTTGTTGATTGCTAATGAGGCACTGGGTCACCAGGGTCCTGCCCTCCGCCTCTGAAAGTATACATATACTGAGGTCAGGTTTCACTTTGGGGCTCAAATCGTTGAAAGAGTGTTAGTATGATTAGACCAGAAGAGGCTCTGGGTAGCCATTATGGAATTTAAGAACCCACATGTTGGTGCTTCTCTCTGGTAATGAGGCATGTATTGTCTATGATCAGACAGTTGGAAGCCCTGATCTTTCTGTTCATAATTTATGCTCGTAATTTATATACATACTTGATTAAAGTGATTACTGACCCCTTAAAAAATTGCTTTCCTTTTAAAAAAGCAGATCTAAGAACCTGTACCAGCAGGTCACCCTGGGTGTCAGGGTGCTTGCTGTTACAGATACCATATGTATCCATATACCAACTTCACCAGATTACTGAACAGATCAAATGAAATAACATAGGTAAAGTGCTTTCCAAATTATATGTGTGTGTGTGATGTATGTGTATACATATATATGTATGTATATATATGCTTTTATGATTATTATTGGGATAAGAGCTCTGAGTCTTCCTGCCTTTATGATAGTGACAGGGAAAAATTAGTCAGATATTTTACTGCCAAATAGTCAGATAGTTGGGAACATCCAGATAATTTCTGCTGACATAGGAAGAACAATAATTTAGACATAGGCAGAGTAATAATTCTGTAAACTCTCAGTCTGTAAAGCCTTAGAGATGAAAGAAGCTATGCAGACAAATGGCTGTTTTCCAGTAGATTAAGCACTTCTAGAAATCTCTTACTCCTACTATTAAACAAAACCAAGCTAAAATTACCTACAGAATTAGAAAATGCACCAAGTAGCCATAAAATCAACTTTAGTCTGTGAATTACAGCTGCAGCATGCCTGAACACCACGTAATTTGTGGAGAAATAGATAAAAAACTAATTGTTAACCTTCTAAGAGGAGATCTATACCTTGTAAATCATGAAGAGAGATATGACTCTGGGATATTTTATATTGTCTAGTAATGGCTAAATGGTAAATTTCAGAGTTTGTCAGATTAATTGAAGAGACCCATAAAATACCACTAAAATCCAGCTTAAAAACAATTATTAGATGGCTGAAACTTTTTTCTCAAACAGATATTACAAATATAAAACATTTGTTCTGACAGGTTATGAATTCTGTCTTTTAAAAATAAGGAATAGAATATGAAACAGATTAGCGAATTGGGCCAAAAATAACTTTTCCTGAAGTTAAATGGTATGTGTGTGTATGGTTCAGCTAGACACATCATTCCCCATATGAGTCTTAAATAATTTGAGGGCATGACTTGTAGAGAGACATTCAAAATGTGAGTTATGTAGAATTGATGTTCATTTTTTCCAGAAACTTTCAATTTACTGCCCAGGAAAAAACTCAATCACAATTAAATTAGTGATTTACAAATAAAATAAGAAAATATTAACAGATAATGTTTTAAAGGATGATGGGCTAAAATAGCTGAATCTGACAAACAGATGCCCCCATGTTACCAAATTAGCCAGCCAACCACATTAACCAATCAAGATTTCTTAGAAGGAAAACTAAGAATTTTGTAGAATTTTTGAGGGACCTTGGTAAAAAAAAGAATTCTGCAGGCTAACATGATCATGGGTTCTTAGAAATGGCACTCATTATTCCCACCATTGGTGGATGGTTTGATTTTTGTAGAGTATCAAGGCAATAGGTATAGATTGATTCTTGGAGGTCATGCAGGGAAGGGTTATATCTGATCTTGAATAGAAATTGGATTAGAATTCTATCCAGAATCCCAAGTCCAATCAAAGCTTATTCTAGAAGACCTACTGAACTGGTCCCCCAAAGTTCTGAAGCAGGCATAATACAAGAGAAGGCTGGTAGTTCCAGAGTAATGCCAGTTATTGAGTTGTTCTTGAGTTTAATGAACTGTTCTCCATAATTACAGGCAGCATGGGGAAAGGGGACAATATCATTTGGTTGGTAAAATTCACCTTTGGCAAATGTAATGAAATGATGCCAAAAAAGCATTCAATGTTGTCAACCATTCATTCAATAAATATTTATTGGGAAGGAATTGTTCTAGAACCTATGAGGAAAATGGATGAATATTTGCCAAAATATAAATTGCCCAAATTAACATATCAGGAAACAGAATGCCTAAGTAACTGCATCTTAGAAAAAGAAATTGCATAAACCAATAATGAACTCCCTAATGAAAATCACCAAGGCCAGATGGCTTCACGAGTGAATTCTACCAAACATCTAAAGAACAATTAATTCCAATACTACATAAACTATTGGAAAAAACAGACAAAGAATGAATTCTACCAAATACTTTAAGAATGAAAATAAAACACATGCAAATATCTATAATGTGATTCAATGGGTCCTAAGTGGCAGAAGGGTGGATGTACTCTATGTATTCTTAATAATCAAACATGTTTTTGTTGTTCTTTCATTCAGTTGTATCTGACTCTTCATGACTCCAAGTAACCCACCAGGACCTTCTACCTTCCACTATCTCCAGAAGTCTGTCCAAGCTCCCATTCGTTGTTTCCATGACACTATCTATCAGTCTCATCTTCTGTCATCTTTTCTTCTTGTCTTCAATCCTTCCCATCTTCAGGGTCTTTTGCAATGAGTCCTGTCTTCTCATTATGTGGCCAGAGGATTTAAGTGTTAGCTTCAGTATTTAACCTTCCATTGAATAGTCTGAATTAATTTCTTGTATTGACAGATTTGATCTCTGCCATCCAAGGGATTCTCAAAAGTTTTCTCCAATACCATAATTGGAAGCATTGATTATGTGCTCAGCTTTCCTTATAGTCCCATACTAACAGTCATAAATTGCTACTAGAAAAACCATAGCTTTGACTATAATAGACCTCTGTTGAAAAGGTGATGTCTCTGCTTTTTAGTATGCTGTTCAGATTTGCCATAGCTTTCCTTCCAGGGATCAAGCATCTTTTAATTTCATGGTTACAGTTACAATCTACTTGGTCTTTGAGATGAAGAATCCAAAATTTGACACTGCTTCTATTTCTTCTTCCTCTATTTGCCAGGAAATGATGAGACCAGTTGCCAAGATATTAGTTGTTTATTTTTTTTTGTTAAGCTTTTACATGCTCCTCTTTCACCCTCATCAAGAGACTTCTTAATTCTTCTTCACTTTCTGACATCAGAGTGGTCTGCATATCTAAGATTGTTGATTTCTACAGCAATCTTAATTCCAGCTTTTCATTCATCCAACCTGACATTTCACATGATAAAATCTGCATTATTGTTTGTTCTTCCTTTCTGAAGAGGACCAATGACATCACGGGTGATGTCTTGACTTATGCATGAATTGGATTTAAGTGAGGCAGAGTTGTATATGGTCATTAGCCTCACTTTCTCTTCCACAGTCAGTCATTAAAGTCCAGTGGCAAGATAAAAGTCAGGATGACTGGTGATAACCTAGGATGCAGGGGATGACCTTGGCATCTTCCACATCTGACCAAGCTCTAAGCACTCCATAGTACTTACTTCAGCTGACTTCCAAAGGTCTTCAGCTTTTGTTCTCATTTGCCCATTCCACAGGGGAGGTCTTCACATGCTTAGGTTTGACATCCTCCTAACTCACCAGTGGGTCTGAACCCTGTTGGTTACCCTCAATCTGGTTTAGTCTATCTGTCAATACACTTTACTGAGGTGTGGTTGCTGTATATGTTACAGCTTCTTGGAGCTACAAGTGACACCCTGCATCTAAATTAGATGAATGAGGTGATGATACACACACACACACACACACACACACACCCACACCCACACCCACACACACACCCCACACACATATATAGCCTTATCATACTCCTTTTCCAATATTAAACCATGGGAAAAACCCAGTTTTTCCATGTTTCGTTATAACTGCTGACTCTTGGCCTACATACTAGTTCCTCAGGAGACAAGTTAAGATGATTTAGTAATCACATCTCGGAGGACTTGCCACACTTTGATGTGACCTACACCGTCAAAGGCTTTATTTAGTGTGGTCAAGGAAGCAGAAGTAGATGTTTTTCTGTAGTTCCCTTGCTTTACTTTTGTTGTTGTTGACAATTTGGTCTCTAGCTCCTTTATCACTTCAAAACAACAACAACAACAATAACAACAGCCTGCTCTTCCTTCTCCAGCAGATCCCCTTTTGTCAGAAGTCTTCACTATGACCTGTGTCCGTACGGGGTAACCTCACATAGCATAACTCAGACTTTCATTGAGTTACGCAAGCCCTTCCACTACAACAAGGCTAGTGATCCAGGAGAGGATAATCAAATATATCATAATCAAATATCAATAATACATATGTAAAATAAGATATTTGCAAAGTACTTTAATGCAGTGCACATAGTAGACCCTGTATCAATGCTTATTCCCTTCCCTGTTTACAAATCAGGAAACTGAGACTCAGAGAGGGCAAATGACTTGCCCATGGGCACACAGTTCATAAATGTCAGAGATGGGATTTGACTCCAGATCTTTCTTACTTCGAATCTGGCATGCTATGGGATTTAAGAGAAAAGAGATCATTCCAACTGGTGATATCAGAAAACTCTTCAAGACGGAAGTAACATTTAAGGATGGATAGGATTTCTATAGTCATAGCTAGAAGAACCTATTCCAGATGGAGGTTGCTTCATGGACAAAAGTAAAGAGTTAGGTAAGTATGGGCCTTGTTTGGAGGAAATATGCTCTTGAGTTTGAATGGAAAGAAGAGTTTGGATAAAGGTGAAATAGAAGAAAAGACTAGAAATTTAGGATGAGGAGGCTTCTAGAGAGGCTTAAGTGCAAGTATTTGGTAGATAATAGGGAAGAATTGAAGATTTTTTGATTAGAGACATGGGATGATGAGAGACATTCTTTCAAGCTACCAAAATAGGGCATTCTTATTGAACCTGAGCTACCACATTGTAACTCCATGTTCAGAGTTTCCAGAAGTTAGGTCTTTGGATTTTATGATGATGCAAAGAAATATGCATCTAGTCTGGAGCTCTATTTGATAGCTTGAGATTAAAGGACAGAATTGGTACTGGTTTCGTCCTCAGAATTGGTGATAATAAAATCAGAAAATCTCAGAGTTGGAAAGGCTCTCACAGGCCATCTAGCCCATCCTTTGGAAGAAAAAGAATAATTGCTTTTGCAACATATGGGACAAAGGTCCCTAGTGAGATTAATGGCTCATCTTACCATTGTTACCCTATCATATTTTCTGGGACAATTGTTTATCATTTTATTCCCCTGAGATATTGGGAGCATATTGACAAATTAAATAAAACCATCCTGGATCATTGATATATTGCTAATGAATTCATCCAATTTCTTCATGAATCTATTTATTTTTGGCTATAATATTTTAAGGATATCAACCTGAAAAAATATGCTATGTGCTATGTAAAGTAAAAATACTTTTACCATATTGATTAGAATTGGACCAAGTTCCTCACCCCTGAACACCCCCCTCCAAAAAATTTGGCTTTTATAAAATTTAAGTATACACTATAAATATGTTCTTATACTATAATAGGCTTTTATTAGAAGAAATTGTTCCCATTTCAAGCAGAAAAACAAAGTTAGTGAATCAGTTCAGCAACAGATTGGGGAAGAGAAGCTCTTGGTTCTACTTTAACACACTTCAAAGATGATCAGGAAAGGGGATGGAGCCAAGATGGTGGACTGGAAAGACACACATACTCAGGGTCTCCCCACACAGCCCATAAAATACCTGTAGAGAGGGACTCTCAACAAATTCTGGAGGAGCAGAAGTGGAGAACAACAGAGTGGAGGAGATTTCCAGCCCAGGGTGACCTGAAAGGCCCACGGGAAACATCTGTTGCACCAGACATGGAGTAGAGCAAAGAGCCCAGCCCAGCCTTGGCCATGTGGCATGATGAGACTCTGGAAGGGGAGCACCTCGGGACAGAATCTCCAGTTGTAGCAGTGGGTCCTCAGATCCCTCAACCCACAGGAGCCAAAGGTCAGTGACAGGGTTTTTTCAGCTGGCCAGGAAGGGAGAAGGGCCTTACCATAGCTCCAGCCTCAGGCAGCAGCTCGAAGAGGCCATATCGGGCAGACAGCAGGAGTTCTCACAGCAGCCCCTACAGCAGCCCGAGACCATTGCTGGATCGTAAAAACCCCTGGGGGCACTGAGGGAGCTGGTCTTTGTCTTGCCCTGAATGGTGGCCCTGCCCCCACAGTTTGACTGAATCCCCCCCCCCCCCCTCAGTGCTAGCTTGGCAGAACTGGAGGTCTGGTGCCTGTGGAGAGGAAATTCTGCTAAGATTCTGGGCACAAAAATCCTTCCCTGCATCCACACCAGTACATGTTTGATTGTGCCACCCTGGAGGAACTAATATCTTACAGGTCCCCAGAATATACCCTACTCTTGACAAAGGACCCAAAAGTCAAGTAGCTGGTTGGGAAAATGTCCAAAAAAGGGGAAAAAAAATAAGACCATAGAAGGTTACTTTCTTGGTGAACAGGTATCTCTTCCCATCCTTTTGGATGAGGAAGAACAATGCTTACCATCAGGGAAAGACATAAAAGTCAAGGCTTCTGTATCCCAAACACCCAAAATAAATATTCAACGGGCTCAGGCCATGGAAGAACTCAAAAAGGATTTTGAAAATCAAGTAAGAGAGGTGGAGGAAAAACTGGGAAGAGAAATGAGAGAGATGCAAGAAAAGCTTGAAAAGCAGGTCAACACCTTGCTAAAGGAGACCCAAAAAAATGCTGAAGAAAATAACACCTTGAAAAATAGGCTAACTCAATTGGCAAAAGAGGTTCAAAAAGCCAATGAGGAGAAGAATGCTTTCAAAAGCAGAATTAGCCAAATGGAAAAGGAAGTTCAAAAGCTCGCTGAAAAAAATAGTTCTTTAAAAATTAGAATGGAACAGATGGAGGCTAATGACTTCATGGGAAACCAAGAAATCACAAAACAAAACCAAAAGAATGAAAAAATGGAAGATAATGTGAAATATCTCATTGGAAAAACAACTGACCTGGAAAATAGATCCAGGAGAGACAATTTAAAAATTATGGGACTACCTGAAAGCCATGATCAAAAAAAGATCCTAGACATCATCTTTCATGAAATTATCAAGGAAAACTGCCCTGAGATTCTAGAACCAGGGGGCAAAATAAATATTGAAAGAATCCACTGATCACCTCCTGAAAGAGATTCAAAAAAAGAAACTCCTAGAAACATTGTGGCCAAATTCCAGAGTTCCTTGGTCAAGGAGAAAATATTGCAAGCAACTAGAAAGAAACAATTCAAGTATTGTGGAAATACAATCAGGATAACACAAGATCTAGCAGCTTCTACATTAAGTGATCAAAGGGCATGGAATATCATATTCCAGAAGTCAAAGGAACTAGGACTAAAACCAAGAATCACCTACCCAGCAAAACTGAGTATAATACTTCAGGGGAAAAATTGGTCTTTCAATGAAATAGAGGACTTTCAAGCATTCTTGATGAAAAGACCAGAGCTGAAAAGAAAATTTGACTTTCAAACACAGGAATGAAGAGAAGCATGAAAAGGTAAACAGCAAAGAGAAGTCATAAGGGACTTACTAAAGTTGAACTGTTTACATTCCTACATGGAAAGACAATATTTGTAACTCTTGAAACTTTTTTTCAGTGTCTGGGTAGTTGGTGGAATTACACATACACACACACACACACACAGAGCACAGGGTGAGTTGAATAGGATGTGATCATATCTTTAAAAAATGAAATTAAGAATTGACAGAGAACTATATTGGGAGGAGAAAGGGAATAGGGCAAATTATCTCTCATAAAAGAGGCAAGTGAAAGACTTTTCAGTGGAGGGAAAAAGGGGGGAGGTGAGAGAAAAAACATGAAGCTTACTCTCATCACATTCGACTGAAGGAAGGAATAAAATGCACATTAATTTTGGTATGAAAACCTATCCTACAATACAGGAAAGTGGGGGAGAAGGGGATAAGCAGTGTGGGGGGTTGATGGAAGGGAGGGCAATGGGAGGAGGGAGCAATTAGAAGTCAACACTCTTGGGGAGGGACAGGATCAAAAGAGAGAAAAGAAGCAATGGGGGGCAGGATAGGATGGAGGGAAATATAGTTAGTCTTACACAGCATGACTATTATGGAAGTCATTTGCAAAACTACATAGATATGGCCTATATTGAATTGCTTGCCTTCCCATAGGGAATGGGTGGGGAGGGAAGGATGAAGAGAAGTTGGAACTCAAAGTGTTAGGAACAACTGTTGAGTACTGTTCTTGCAACAAGGCAATAAGAAATACAGGTAATGGGGTATAGAAAGTTATCCTGCCCTAAGAAAGAGAAGATGGGGATAAGGGAAGGGAGGGATGTTAGAAGAGAGGGCAGATTGGTGATAGGGGCAATTAGAATGCTTGGCGTTTTGGGGTAGGGGGAGGGGAGAAATGGGCAGAAAATTTGGAACCCAAAATTTTGTGAAAATGAATGTTAAAAGTTAAATAAATTAATTTTAAAAAAAAGATGATCAAGAAAAAGATAGTGAAAGGTGGTCATAGGTTTAGAGCCAGAACCTTAGATGGACCTCATTAGATTTTCTGATTTGGCATTATGGAAAGTAAAACCTGAACTTGGTAATATTTGAGCTAATATTATCCTATACCTGTAAAATTCACCTAGTCTTTCAGGTTTCACATTTAAATCTGATTACCCTGCCCCCTTCCCCACCTTGGGTTT
The DNA here is from genome assembly GCF_028372415.1 of Notamacropus eugenii. NCBI lineage: Eukaryota > Metazoa > Chordata > Mammalia > Diprotodontia > Macropodidae > Notamacropus > Notamacropus eugenii. The sequence continues at coordinate 301,076,400 of NC_092877.1, forward strand.
CCACAGCAGCAGTAGTATCATAAAGCAAAGGAAATTGAATCCCAGAGAAATTAATTGATTTGCTCAACTTTCTACAGGTGGAAGCTGGCAGTACTTGGATTCAAACTTAGGTGCTCTGACTACAATCAAGAATTATTTTAAGAGCAGTGATATTTGAAAATGAATGAAACATCCTTATTCGAATAGAAATAGATGCAAAAACCTCTTTTCATATGTATATGTATTTTATATAATAATTTCAACATAATTACATATAACAATCCATTTTCTATTTAGATGAGATCTGTGAGTCCTTTGATTTAAAGAATTCCAGATGAGGAATATACTCTAATAATACTGATCAATTCTTTCTCTGAAATTTCCATTCTTGGAGAGCTGCCTTGGGCAAATGACTTACACAAGGTGACACAGTATGTTAGATGTGGAACTTGAACCCATGTCTTCATGCCTTTGAGGCTAGCTCTCTATCTGCTCTGTCACACTATCATATATAATATATATTACGCATAGTATATATTTTTTCAAAGAGATTTCATTTTAGAAAGCTAGTATTCAAAGAGGGACTGTTTTCTGACCTTTTGCAGACCACTTTGAATGGACTTATAGTCAAATCACCAAAGGTTGTCTCTAAAAGCATTGGTCTATTATGCATGAGGTATTTACAAAAATCCTTCATTAGGAGGAGATCTTTTAATTACCAGATTTTATGATCTTTCCTCAGTCCTTATACTTCTCAGCCTATTTGCTTCATTTAATATTGTTGACTACACTTTCTTCCTGGATACTTTTGGTTCTCTGGGTTTTTCTCAATGCTGCTCTCTCCTGATTTTCTCTTACCTGATCCTTTTCCATCTCCTTTGCTATCTCATCAGTGATATTATGCTCCTTAACTGTGATCTTCCTTCTTTAAACTTTCTCTCTTGATAATTTCATTAGCTTCCATGGGTTTAGCTATCATCTCTATGCCTATGACTCCCAGATCTATATAATCAACTGGTCTCTCTTCTAAGTCTCAGTATCACATAATCAATTGCCTATTGGACATTTCAAAGTGAATGATCACCTAGAAACATCACCAACTCAATATGTCTAAACTACACTCATAATCATCTCCCACCCCCCAACTCTCCTTCCTTCCAAATTTCATTATTTTTTATCAAAGATATCACCATTTTCCCAGTGTCTCAGATTCATCCTCTCAGCATATCCTCGAACTCATCATTCTCCCTTACCCTTCACATCCAATCAGTTGCCAAATCTTACCATTTTTACTTTCATATCTACTTTCACCATTTACTTTCACAAGCCCTTCTTACCACTCACCTGGCTGCTATCTTAGCTCAGGACCTCATCACCTCACACTTGGATTATTGCCATAAGGCTAAATGGTGTCGCTGCCTCAAGTCTCTTACCATGGTAGTCCATCCCACACATTATAGCTAAAATGATTTTCCTCAAACACATATCTGACCATGTCATTCCCTTATTCAACTCTAATGGCTTCCTATTGCCTCTAGGGTAAAAGATTGACTCCTCTGCTTAGGCCCCCAAACATTTTCTTAGCCTTAGTAGACATTACTTCCTCCCCAATACTCAAACTCTGTGATCCAGTAAGACAGGCTTTTTCTCTATTCCTCACACATGCCCATTCTCTACTACCCTTGTGTCTTCCCCCATCCTCAACTTACCTCTACCTCCGAGAATCCTTCTTTTTCTTCAAGACAGAGCTCTAGCACCACCGTTTATATGAAGCATTTTTAGATTCCCCATTTGCTAGTGTCCACTCTCCCAAAGAACTTTACTTTTAATGACTTTGTATTTGTTTGTATCTATTTTCTTTTTTACTTATTCTGATACACGGGACCTGTTGTCTTCATTATTGCAAGGCAAGCTTCTTACCAGTAAGAATAGTTTTATTGTCTTTATATTTGCAGTGCTAAGTACAGTGCCTTGGGCACAGTCCATTATTAAGCAGTTAATAAATGTTTGTTGATTGATCATCATAGACTACCCTGATTACAAGGAGATATACTGCTTCCTAGTACAACATAGGGGGAAAAAAAGTGAGATCTGGAATAAGAATCCTGCTACCTGTAACTTTGGACAAGTCACTTGACCTCTCCTAGCTTCAGGTGAAAATATGTTTAATATGCATGTATATGTAGAGCCAAAGCAGATTTTACATCATCTTGGGGTAGGGCGAAGAGGGGAGGGAGAGAAAATTTGGAACTCAAAATCTTATGGAAGTGAATGTTGAAAACTAAAAATAAAAAAATATGTTGTAAAAAAAACATTAGAAAGATGGATTAGATTATATGTAAAATATCTCTTCCAACTCCAAGTTTTTGGTCCTGGGATTAGCCTCCAACCAACAGGATGGCACTAAAACATAACCACAGCACTCCAGATATCTGGGGGAAAAGGATGGGAAGAGAAACACATATCTATAAATGCCTTCATTGGTTGCCTTCCCAGAAATTGGCATATTTAGGGAGGTCCACAGAAATATATTATATTGGACAAGGTCCCTTAGGAAGCAGCCAAGCCTTTCCTGAACCCCAGAGGCTGATTGGGTTTTTAAATGTCCAAAAGGCATTGAAGTTGGCAACAAGGCTCCATAATATTGTTCAGACTCATAATGCTATTGGAAAAAAAATCCTCTCCTCTTTTTTTAAATCCCTTGTCACACTCTGCCACTATGTTCTCAGAGTGACAACATGACATAGCTTAGTTGTGGGTGTCTAAGCCCTGTCCTGTCCATGGGCTGATGCAGCTCTAAGTCTTCCTGCTGTGCTTTTCCAGATCTATCCCCCTTTTTTATGATTCCTCCCCGACCCCCTACCAGGAAGACTGTCAAAACCTCCTTGAGCATCCTTAGTAGAACTCCCTCTCCATGAAGGAAGTATTAATATCCTCTATAAGAAGAATTTGTTTAGCTTGAAACTTGCCAATCTAAAGAAAGGAATATTGAAATTTGAAGAGGAGAGGGAAATGCTTTAAGACAATTGTTAAACTGACTCCACAATTAGACACTCCCCTCCATCAGGATAGATGACAATCTACGTATGACCTAGAGGGAAAAAAATAGCAGTATGTGAATTATTCACAAGAGAAAAATAACTAGAAAAAGAAGCAGGAATAAAATATATAGCCTCAGATACTTATATACCAAAGAACAAAATATGGGAGGTAAATTTGATGAGTTTGGAATTATAACCTAAAATCATGAAGTTTGAGAGTCCTAAGGGACTTTGGTAGACATCTAGCCCAACTAATATACAAAATGATTCCCTTTGAGTAGATATTCAAGAGTGTTTATCCAGCCTCTACTTGAAAATTTCCAAAGAAAGAAACCCACCACCTTCTGAGACAACCCTTTCCACTTTCAGACAGCTTGAAGTGTTAGGAAGTTTTTCGTAACTAAGCCATATTTGCCTTTCTACAACTTCTACCCATTATTCTTAGTTCTGCTCTCCGGGACCAAAAAGTCTAACCCCTGTCCACATGACAGCTCTTCAAATACCTGAAGGCAGTTAGTGTGTCCTGCTTCCCCCACCCCACCCCACTGAATGCTCTCTTCTCCCAGCTAAATATTTCTAGATCCTTTGATCCTCAAAATATTGACTCAGGGTTCATCATCACCCTGATTACCCTCCACTGGACACTCCCTAATTTATCAATATCCTTCTTTAATGGGGGAGGTAAATTAATAATATTACCAAGATTCTCCATCCACCATTAAACCCAAAGACCTACAAAGGACATTGCATATTATAATAACCCAAAATTATATTGAAGATATCTAATGTCAGAATAGAATGCGATAAATTGTGTATTGCTTAGTCCATCACTGCATAGAAATGTAACTACATTATGAACCAGTGTAGTTTCAATTAATTTCTATTAAATTAGGCACTAATTTCAAACCAGTTTTCTAGCCCATCAAAAACTTTTTAGAACTTCTGTCATCCTGCTCACAAGCCATACATTCTAATTTTGTTATCATCTGCGAATTTGTTAAATGTGCCTTCTGCCAAGTCAATGACAAAAATTTTGAACCTAGAGATGAAGGGGGGCAGTGAGGGCAGAGTCTTGAGATATTCACTTAAACATTGAGATATGTTTTTGCCTTTCTTTATAGCTCCATCACTTAAAACAAATACACACAGAACCTGGTGGTGTTGGCAGTCTGCTTCTTTTCCAGTGTCTCTTTGAGTTTGCTGCCTTCTTGATCCTGCATTCTAGGCATCTTTGTTCTCAACACCCATTTCTCCCTTAGTTAAGCATTTCTTATATGTTCCTGGCACTATGCTGGCATCAACAATGACTAAAGCAAAAAAAAAAAATCTGTGTTTCTGGTATAATTCTATTCCTTATCCTACCTCACTCATGGTTGAACCCACTCCACCCATGGATCTGACTGAACAGTTTTCCTAATCCTTGGTTCGCACCATCTACCAGCATGTCACATGCCAGAATAAAAAGTGATGATCTTAGGTCTGAAAAGACAAAGTCTTTAAAATCATGAAAAGTAGGAATGAGGTAACTGCATATTTCTTCAACAGTTTCCATAGTACTAGTACTTGAGGCTAGCTCTAGAAATCTGAGTGCTTTGAGGACAAATGTTATATTGATTATGCCTGTATTTCTGATTCCAGAGCTAAAATAGCAATATTTGAAAATGAAAGTGATAACAGACCTAATCAGTTATATTGTCATCTTGCAAATCTGTGTTAGTAGAGTCAAGTCCTTACCTCTCTCTGAAAGTGAAAAGTTCAAGAGTATCCATGAATAGGAGATTGTCAGGGTGAATTATATTTGAGCAAAGAGAAGTCATTCACAGATAAATACAAAGGGTAATGAAGAGTTTGCATTAAGGATATCAAATGTAAGAAAAAAGGTGATTAAATAAATTTTCCATTACTAGTACATGTGGCAAAAAAATTACCTTATTCACCTAAATGTACACTAAATTGTTGATGAGTTTTTCAAATAATTTTATGTACTGGAGCAAGAACTCACCTCTTTATTCAAAGCTTTAACATGAAACCAACAATGAGAATAAAAGCCAAATATATAAAAGAATTAATTATAAAACATGAAAAATAGCATTGTAGTATAGCACTGTTTCCTGACATTTTAAATAATGTTTTTGATTTGATATTTAAAGAGATCTTGTATTAAGATCTAAGCACAACTACTCATCTGAATCATGTAGTCATCAATGTTTATCTGAATGGATAAAATTTTTCTTTTTTTTCTAATTTTTTTTCATTGACAATAGAAAATTAGATGTCAGAGCCATAACTTGAAGTCATCTTACAGGCTCCATGGCAGACTTTCTGTCAACTACACCATCTCAGAATTATGCTAGACCAGATTGGGATGATCTCTAATGAATGATCTCAAAGAATTCCAGGTGCTTGAGAAGTTTTCAAAATTATTATAACAAGTTGGTATGATTGCCTGTAAAACCACAGAATCATGTATTCACAGGGCTGCAGAGGACATTAGGAGGTGATCTAGCTCATTTTTCTTTGTATTTGTGTGTACACATTCATATATTCCATAGATGCATTTATCTGATTTATACCTTCCTTTCATTCCAACCACCACCGCCCTATACCTTGCTCTCATCACCTCATGCCTGTCTTATTGCAACAACCTTCTAACTGGTTTCCAAAACTCAAGTCACTCCTTGCTCCATTCTAGTTTATATGCAGCAGCTGCTGGAATAATCTTCATCAAATACCATTTTCATGATTTCACTCCTGTGATCAAGAACCTACAGGGGATCTCTCTTGCCTTTTGTATTAGATCCAAACTCCGCAATTTAGCACTCAAAATGCTTTATTAATTGGCCCTCCTTCAGCTTCATCTCTTGTGATGCCTTGACATAGCTAATCTGTTCCAATCAAACATTCTTGATAAACACCTTGTTCTTTTCCACCTTTGTTCCATGACTACATCTCCCTCCTCCCTTTCAGCACCATCTGGTATATCTTCCTCCTCTTTGATAATACATATGCATCAACTTCTTTAAGGTTCAAAAACTTCTCCATATGAAGTCTTCCTAATAAATCCTGTTCTACTCAGGATAATTTTCCCATAATTCTTCTATGCTTAGGAATGCCATTAGTAACATGTCTTTTTGTAGGATTATACTTACAGTCACTCTCATAGAATTTAACATGCAATCATGATCTGTTTATTTTTCTACGTATTAATTTTATCTTCATAAGTATATTGTAAGTTCAATGATGGTAGGAACCAGGCTCAGTACTTCGATGAATTCTCTACAATACCGTATACTGGGCGCAAAGATTGCATTAAGAAACAATGATTGATTGAATTGTAATTTTCTTCATGTTATTGCATGCATCTGTTTGTTTCCTTAACCATAGTGAAGGCAACTTGATTCCTGATTTCATAATTACCTGTATAACCTTGGGCAAGTACTTCACATATGACATCTTCTGTTTGGCTTTTAAGACCCTTTATAATCTATCTCCTTCTTACTTTTTAAGTCCTCATTATTTTCCTCGACACACTCTGAGATCCAGTAGCATCCAACACTGTCTCCCAACTCCAAGCATTCTTACTTGCTGTATCCTACCTCTCAGAATTGCTTTCCCTCCTTACCTCCACCTCCTTGCTTCCCTGGTTTCCCAATTTCTGCAAGAAGCCTTCCTCAATCCTCATTAATCTTAGTACTTTCTCTTTGAGATTACTCCCGATTTATCCTCATTGTACACAATTGTTTGCATGTTGTTTCTCTCATTAGACTGTGAACTCCTTTACAGCAGGGACAGTTTTTTTTTTTATTATTTTGTTTTGTTTTTGCCTTTTTTTTTTTTTATCACTGGGACTTAGCACAGTGCCTGGTACTTAATAGATGCTTGTTGAGTGACTGATTGAAACTTCTGTGGGACTCATTTTCTTAATCTGTAAAATTGGAAAGCTGGACTAGATTATTCTAAGGTCTCTTCTAACTTTAAATCTATGACCTAGAGCAGGAATGGTTTCTTTTATTAGTTTTGTTACAAGGAATTGCCTTTAAATCACTGCCAGGATACTAAAAATTACTAGCATTGACCTACTAGTAGAAAAAAAAAAGTATTAGAAACACTGGAACTATGAGCACCAGCATCAGTTAAGGAGATACCCATGACTTACATCTCAGATTTGAAGGAAGAGAGGCATAGTCATACTCAGCACTTAGCTATGGATAGCATGCTAACCATGTGTGGAATATTCATACTCAAAGGGTTAGTTACAACCTGCATTTGTTTCCAGTCTTGGTCTGGCTTTGAAAAATAAAGCCACACAGAGAACCCTGACCAGGCAATCAGGTCTTTCCCGAGATAGACTGATTCTGAAAGAGACAATTAAGGCTTGTATGAACTTTATACAAAGGTAGAAAAAGGCAGTTAGAGTTTTTGACAAATGTACCAGCCTAGGGTGAGCAGACTCCTAGTAATTATAAGTGAACCGGCTGGTAGAATTCTTTGGTGTCAAGGGCTGGATTCATAGATTCTCCTCACTCTAGCTTTTCTGGATATATGCCTCTTCATTTTTCATATTTGGGGGAAGGACCTTTGTCTCATTAGCCTACAGTAAATGGTGTGATGAAATGTTCTCTGTAGAAAAAAAGGTGATTGTGTTTAGGGGAGAGAAGCTTAGACAAGGTAACCAAGTTGTGTATTCTGAAGCATAAATCTAGAATCCTTAAGAAGTTTTTTTTGGTAAATATGTGCTAAATCTGTGGAAGTTATTTCAAATTACAAATATCTATTGTAAAGCTATGGAAGAGATACCATAAGAAAATGAAAATTCCTATCTGTACTGAGTTTTGGTTGACTAATGTCCACTCAAAGAAAGAGCAGTTAGAGGAAGAAAGAGGCAGAGATTGGAAAGAGTAGATTAAAAGGAAAGAGAATAGAGAGAAAAGAAAAAAAAACTGTGGTGGATTCAAGATGTCAGATGGAGAAGGGAGATGTTACCAACAGGGTGCAGTTGGGACAATTGCCAAAAGGTAGAGAAAAAAGCTGATATGAAGGTAAAATTTTCTATTGTCAATTCCTTTCTACCCCATTCCTCTTGTCAGGACAGCAAAATAATTTAAAGACTTTATGATGTGACTATGTGGTAGAGCTTTATTTGCTGCTCTATGGAGAGCCTAATGAGAGTTAGTGCATATTTTAAGCTTAACTGAACTTTTTCATAATCACAGAGATGGTATATATTATTAAGTACCTTCTTACTATCACTGATAGCAATGCCCATCCTTTCATCGTTTCATATAACCTATTCCCTACCACCTACTCCTATGTATGTGTATTCATGTATTTAAATTTACCTATAAATACATAACATATATACCTAATGTGTGTATACACACATATACACACATACAAAAGACTTGTATGTATCTTGTACAAGGGAGAATGTATACACATACACATACATATATAGATATATGTGTATATATATACATATATACATGTATACACATATATATAGACACACATACATAGACACACACAGGAACACACATGGCAATGGATCGGTGCTATCCCTGCTCCCACCCCCCCCATTTGTTATTGTCTGTCCAATTTTATCCTTAAATGCTCTCTTGATAATCTAGCTTAAATTGGTCTCTTATCAAGATTTTTTCAAACTTGCCACATCCAGTGCCTCCTTACACTTTTCTCAAAGTGACTATTCATAATATATAAGGGTAAAGTCAAAAACATGTGCCCTCTTTGTTTTTTTTACTCAAAAATTATGTTTTCCACATAGTTTTAATGGTCCTCCAGTTGTACTACATTTGCATTAAAGTTCCTCAGTGTTAAAGCATATGTTGATTTATTTTGGCAGGTCTTAGTGAGTTTCTCATAGACTTTCTCTACATTTAACCTCTCCAGCAGATGTTAGAAGATAAGCAGCATTTATCTTCATGGTTATGTTTTAAATGCTTATCATGAACACTGCAAAAGGAGATGATCCAAGTTCAATGAATTGCATTTATTATTGACTTTGGATGCAATACATGTATATATGTATACATATGTATGCCTATATAAAAATAACATTTTTTTCTCTCCTGAAAATGTCCCTATTACACATATTGTATATTTTCTCTTACTCCGTAAAGTCCTGATCTCAGCTTCTTCTAGGTAGCTAGTTGACACAATGGCTAGAATATGGGACTTAGAATCAAGAAGATCTGAGTTCAAATTCTACCTACAACACTGGGCACCCTAGGCATCTAACAGTACAGGGGTGGGGACCCTACAGTCCTGAGGTCACATATAGCCCTTTAGGTCCTCAGTGAATCAAATCCTTATGAATCCAAACCACAGAACAAATCCTTTTATTACAGGAATTTGTTCTGTGAAGTTTGGATTTAGTCAAAGGGTGGAATTGATCACCTAAAGGGCCATATGTGGCCTCAAGACTTTAGGTTCCCCACCGCTGATGTCTTAAACTATCTTAATCCCAGTTACCTCATCTATAAAATGGGGACAATAATACTACATACTTCACAGGATCTTTGTAGGGAATCAAATGAGTTAGCATATGTAAGGTATTTGGGAAACCTTAAAATGCTAGATAGATGCCATCTCTTGTTCTTTTAGCATAGAGGTCACTCTGAGTTCTTGAAGGCTCTATGCCAATACAATGCAAGTTCTAGAAGCTTTAGCCCTGGTGGAATAGCTTTAATCTCCTCATCACCAGTAACCCACTGGCCATTTGGGGTTGAATTTTTTGGCTTTAATCACCAAAGAAACTAAGCAAAATTCGAGTCCTCAGCCCTCTATGGTCCTCTTCTTCTGCAACTGTGCCAAAGTAGTGGGAAACGATTAGATTAGAGATGAATGGGAATCACACTCATTAGATCATCTATAAACAATCAGTTTTTGGTGTTTCAAATATGAAGAGCTGTGACCATGGAGTGGACATACTTCTGGCGAAGTTAAACCATATCAGTCTGGTCATTCCCATTAAAATGAAACCATTAGACAAAAAAGTGATTTCAGCTAAATGGAAGGGATGACTCACAGGTTTGCTTTGGAGAAGCAAATAAAGGTGTAGGCAGAGTTGGTTTGATTTTTGCATCCAAAGGCAACAATAAATGCCATTCATTGAACATGAATCAAGTCATTTTGTAGTGTTCATGATAAGCATTTGTTAAGATATTACCATGAAGATAATTGCTGCTTATCTTCTAACATCTGTTGGAGAGGGTGAGGGTAGAAAAGTCTATGGGAAACTCACTAAGACCTGCCAAAATAAATCAACATATGCTTTAATACTGAGTGACCTTAATGCAAAAGTGGTACAGTTGGAAGACCATTAAAACTATGTTGGGAAACATAATTTTTTGAGTAAAAAACAAGGAGACTTTTGACTTAATGCCTATATATCATGAATACTCACTTTGGGCAAAGCATAAAGAGGCATTAGACATTGCAGAAATCTTGATAGCAGAACTGGTTATATCATATATATCTTAATAAGATTATATATCTTGATTATATATAATACATATTACATTATACATCTCGATAAGAAACCAGATTATCAGGAGAGCATTTAATGATAAAATTGGATGGACAATTGTAAATGGGGGGTGGGAGCGGGAAAGACAGAGATCCATTGCCATGTAAAGTCATGAAGATGTGAGATGGAGCATATCATGTGTCAGGAATGGAAAGAAGGCCCATTGGCTGGGCTGTAGAGTATGGGGTAGGAGAGGGGTATGTAATGTTTAATTCGGCTGGAAAGATAAGTTGGGGCAAGATTGAGAAGGACCTTAAAAACTAAATAGAGGAATTTAAGAATCATTGAAGTTGAGGCACATGGTTATATCAGCATTTACGGAAAATCTTTTGGCAACAGTGTTTAGAATGGGCTGGATTAGTGAGAGGCTTGAGGCAGAGAGAACAATTAGGAGGCTTATTAGAATAATGTAGGATAGAGATGATTAGGGACTTGTAACATATTCTGTATACATCAATTTCTCTCCTTTGGACCTGGTCCTCCTTACTTTACTCCTAGACTACTGCAATAACCTGCTGATTGGTCCTCCTCCCTCAAGTTTCTCCCCATTTAACTCATCATTCAAGTGTCAGACTGATCCTCCAAATGCTGGTCTGACTACTTCCAGAATCAAATATAAAATCCTTTGTTTGACTTTCTTTCTTTTTTTTTTTTTAATTTATTTATTTAACTTTTAACATTGATTTTCACAAAGTTTTGGGTTCCAAATTTTCTGCCCATTTCTCCCCTTCCCCCACCCCAAAACACCCAGCATTCTAATTGCCCCTATCACCAATCTGCCCTCTCTTCTATCATCCCTCCCTTCCCTTGTTCCCATCTTCTCTTTTGTCCTGTAGGGCCAGATAACTTTCTATACCCCTTTACCTGTATTTCTTATTTCCTAGTAGCAAGAACAGTACTCAACAGTTGTTCCTATAACTTTGAGTTCCAACTTCTCTTCATCTCTCCCTCCCCACCCATTCCCTTTGGAAGGCAAGCAATTCAATATAGGCCAAATCTGTGTAGTTTTGCAAATGACTTCCATAATAGTCGAGTTATGTAAGACTAACTATAATTCTCTCCATCCTATCCTGCCCCCCATTACTTCTATTCTCTCTTTTGATCCTGTCCCTCCCCAAGAGTGTTGACTTCAAATTGTTCCCTCCTCCCATTGCCCTCCCTTCCATCATCCCCCCCCACCCTGCTTATCCCCTTATACCCCACTTTCCTGTATTGTAAGATAGGTTTTCATAGCAAAATGAGTGTGCATTTTATTCCTTCCTTTAGTGCAATGTGATGAGAGTAAACTTCATGTTTTTCTCTCACCTCCCCTCTTTTTCCCTCCAGTAAAAAGTCTTTTGCCTGCCTCTTTTATGAGAGATAATTTGCCCCATTCCATTTCTCCCTTTCTCTTCCCAATATATTTCTCTTTCACCGCTTAGTTTCATTTTTTTAAGATATGATCCCATCCTACTCAATTCACTCTGTGTTCTGTGTGTGTGTGTGTAATCCCACCCACTACCCAGATACTGAAAAGTTTCAAGAGTTATAAATATTGTCTTTTCATGTAGGAATGTAAACAGTTCAACTTTAGTAAGTCCCTTATGACTTCTCTTTGCTGTTTACCTTTTCATGCTTCTCTTCATTCTTGTGTTTGAAAGTCAAATTTTCTTTTCAGCTCTGGTCTTTTCATCAAGAATGCTTGAAAGTCCTCTATTTCATTGAAAGACCAATTTTTCCCCTGAAGTATTATACTCAGTTTTGTTGGGTAGGTGATTCTTGGTTTTAGTCCTAGTTCCTTTGACTTCTGGAGTATCATATTCCATGCCCTTCTATCCCTTAATGTAGAAGCTACTGGATCTTCTGTTATCCTGATTGTATTCCCACAATACTTGAATTGTTTCTTTCTAGCTGCTTGCAATATTTTCTCCTTGACCAGGGAACTCTGGAATTTGGCCACAATGTTCCTAGGAGTTTCTCTTTTTGGATCTCTTTCAGGTGGTGATTGGTGGATTCCTTGAATACTTATTTTGCCCTCTGGTTCTAGAATATCAGGGCAATTTTCCTTGATAATTTCATGAAAGATGATGTCTAGGATCTTTTCTTGATCAAGGCTTTCAGGTAGTCCCCTAATTTTTAAATTGTCTCTCCTGGATCTATTTTCCAGGTCAGTTGTTTTTCCAATGAGATATTTCATATTATCTTCCATTTTTTCATTCTTTTGGTTTTGTTTTGTGATTTCTTGGTTTCCCATGAAGTCATTAGTCTCCATCTGTTCCATTCTAATTTTGAAAGAACTATTTTTTTCAGCGAGCTTTTGAACTTCCTTTTCCATTTGGCTAATTCTGCTTTTGAAAGCATTCTTCTCCTCATTGGCTTTTTGAACCTCTTTTGCCAATTGAGTTAGCCTATTTTTCAAGGTGTTATTTTCTTCAGCATTTTTTTGGGTCTCCTTTAGCAAGGTGTTGACCTGCTTTTCAAGCTTTTCTTGCATCTCTCTCATTTCTCTTCCCAGTTTTTCCTTCACCTCTCTTACTTGATTTTCAAAATCCTTTCTGAGCTCTTCCATGGCCTGAGCCCATGGAATATTTATTTTGGATGTTTGGGATACAGAAGCCTTGATTTCTATGTCTTTCCCTGATGGTAAGCATTGTTCTTCCTCATCCAAAAGGATGGGAAGAGATATCTGTTCACCAAGAAAGTAACCTTCTATGGTCTTATTTTTTTTCCCTTTTCTGGGCATTTTCCCAGCCAGTGACTTGACTTCTGAGCTTCCTCTTCACACCCACCTCGCCTCCAGATCCGCCCAGCCAGCAATTGGGGTCTGAGATTCAAATGCTGCTTCCTAGCCTCAGGGCTTTTGTCAGGGGCGGGGCTGCTATTCAGTGTGAGATTAAGTTTAGGTGCTCAGGTGGGGGCAGGACCACCACTCAGGGCTCAGTTCCCTCAGGGGGTTTATGCAGAGACCTTCAACAATGGATCTGGGCTCCTGCTTGCTTTGGGAGCCCCTGTCTGCTGCCGCCCCCGCTGCTGCCTCCCAAGGGGGCCCGAGCCACGGGGACTCCCCACTCCCCTCTCGGCCGCCCAAAAAGACTCTTTCACCAACCCTTGTCACCTGTGGGTGGAGGGACCTGCTTGGCCACTGGAGATTCTGTCCCTGAAGCCTGCTTTGGATCCGCTCCTCTAAGTGCTGGGCAGCCATGGCAGAGCTAGGCTCTGCTCTGGGTCTGGTGCGTGATGGACTCTTTGGGTCAGTTTTTCAGGTCTCTCTGGAACAGAAATCTCATCTGCTCCATTGTTCTGTGGCTTCTGCTGCTCCAGAATTTGTTGGGAGTTGTTCTTTACAGGTATTTTATGGTCTGTGGGTTTGGAGCTAGCATATGTGTATCTTTCCACTCTGCCATCTTGGCTCCTCCCCTCTCAGGATATCCTTTGTTTGACTTTCAAACTCTTCATAACTTGGCCCCTTCCTACCTTTCCAGTATTCTTCCTTACTCCCTTCTATATAACTTCAAGATTCAGTGACATTAGCCTCCTTGCTGTTCCATGTAGAAGACACTCTACCTCTGAGCATTTTTACTGGCTGTCACTCATGTCTGGGGCTCCTTCCTCCTCATCACCTATAAGTTTTCCTGACTTTCTTTAAATCTCAGCTAAAGTTCCATCTTATTGAGGAAGTTTTTCCTAGTCTTCTTTAATCTTAGTATCTTCCCTCTGAGACCAAACCCCTCCCCCTTCCACCCCCAGTTTATCTTGTATAGGTCTCATTTGAACATACCTGTTCACAAACTGGCTCCCTCATTAATCTGTATTAATGTAATATAACATAATTAATTAATTTGTAAGCTCCTTGAGAGCAGGGGCAGTGGTTTTTTTTTAATACTTTCTTTATCTCTAGAGTTTAACACAGGGCCTGTCACGGGGGTGGTTAATAAATGCTAGTTGACTGACTGATTGAACTAATATGGTTTCTGTGTAAGTAGAATAAGAAGAAGAAGGAGAGATATGTTGACAAGACAGAAACAGGATTTAACACACTGTTGGATTTTTAGAGTGAAGTCAAAGGTTAATTTCTAGATAATTTCTGGTCCTGGGAGACTAGCAGGTTCTCAGAAATAGTGAAGTTTGGAAATGGAGAGGATTTTGGGAGAAAAAAAAATGAGTTCATCTTTGAACATATTGAGTTTGATATGTCTTGGAGGCATTCAGTCTGAAATGTCCTACAAGCAATTGGTGATGTGGGACCCAGGCTCAGGGGAGATGCTAGCCTGGATACATACATAAAGACATCTGTAGGCCTCTCTTACTTTTAAATAGGACCATGCAACAGTAATTCCAATGCATCCTATCTATCTCCAGAGAAGAAATTCTTACAACTTCCCTTGGTAAGCCATTTAAACAATGGACATTTTTTTACTGTAGGAATCTTTTTCTCTTTTTTTCTTCTTCTAGAAGCCTCTGGGTAGTAATTCAAGTCTCTTTGCTGGGAAACATAATAAGGAATATAGACTAAAAGACAAGACATACTGGGTCTTCACTGTAACAGTAATCATTAAGGAGTAGAGTTTATCATGAGGCAGGTCCAATTTGAACGCTATTTATGGGTATGTAGGTGCAGAAGTAATACCACCATTTCCTTGACAGAAAGTGGGAGTGGGAGGGACGTGTTAATCTCACCTACAGCTCTGTTATGCATATTGAACACTGAGGAAAGTATTGTTGTGAGAGTAGTTCATTAAAAATATTTCAATGTCTATAATATTTATAGATTATCAATAGCACACTTGGTACTTCAAAGAGCTCTATAAATAAGTAGGTATGCGAATGCAGACAGCAGTAGGTTAGAAAGTCAGGAAGACCTGAGTTCAAATCCTCCCTCAGATACTAGCTGTGTGACTCTGAGCAAATCACTTAAGCAGTCTCAGCCTTGGTTTCCTTACCTATAAAATGGGAACAATATTAAAACCTATCTCAAAGGATACTTGTGAG
The DNA here is from genome assembly GCF_028372415.1 of Notamacropus eugenii. Classification (NCBI taxonomy): domain Eukaryota; kingdom Metazoa; phylum Chordata; class Mammalia; order Diprotodontia; family Macropodidae; genus Notamacropus; species Notamacropus eugenii. The sequence goes on from NC_092877.1 coordinate 301,091,934, forward strand.
GATGAGGTAACATATGTAAAGCATTTGGCAAATCCTGAAGTGCTATATGTGAACTATAATTAGTGTGTAAATGTCAGTCAATCAATTGGTTAAGTCAATTGTCAATCAATTTATTAAATACTTTCTATGTGCCAGGAAGCTGTCATTATGCCTCCATGCTAGACCTCTTGGTAAGAAAATTACTTTTATGATGTTAGGCAGTTACTTAAAGCTTCAGTCTTCAATAAGAATGTCACATCTTCTTGTCAATTGCCTAATCCATGATTACTAAAATGAAGCATTGTTGTGGGATGTATTTAGGAATTCTGTCCCAATGGGACCCCAAGAGTGGCTATGGGGCACATAGTACCTGGGAGGTTTTTATTCATGAAGGAGAACAACACTTCTAGCTTGACCCTGGGTATCCCCAAATGCCCTATTGGGGTCAACATTCTGGTGATTATTAGTACAGCATTGGATTCTAGAAGTCTTAGCTCTTCTAAGATACTAATGATCCTAATCAATCAATTAATCCTTCTAGTATTTATTAAGTATCTATTATGTGTCATGCACAGTGCTAGCTACTGGGGATAAAAAAAAAAATGAAACAGTCCTCCACCTAGGGAGTTTACATCAGCTGGGAGTGGGGAGGTAGAAAATACACACACACAAATATAAAATAAATACAAGGTAGTTGAGAAAAGGAGGATCCCACGGTACCATAGATTTTAGAGAAAGGTTAATTTTCAATTCAACTAATCCTTTAAAAATACTCATAATAAATCAGATTTCAAATATGATATTCTCTACATTTTCTTCTTTTAATACTGTAAGGCACTATAGGAATGCTAGACAAATCGCTGATAAAATAGTTTTAATAGATAATTCTCTCTTTACTGTAGGAATCAGTAAAGAAACTTGCAGTTGTAGTATTATCCATAAATTGCAGAAGAGTTTAATATTATATGTGTTTAAAGCTGTGATTATATTGGTATAGGAATTCTCAGTGAGGAAAGTTTCCTGGGGCACTAAAAGGTTAAGTGAGTTGTCCAGGATCACAAAACCAACTTATATCAGGGCAGAATTTGAATATAGGACTTTCTGATCCCTGAGGTTGAGATAACCTCTCTATCAAATACTCCCATACTGCCTTTCTAATAAATAAAGCTATTTCAGACTTGAATCTAAAACTGTGGCGTACTCCTATTAAGGAAACTCCATTAGTCAATCAAAATGAGCAAGTTATCTGAAATTTCCAATCAAAGAGAGGCAACTCTATGTTATTTCTCCTCACAAAGTGTCTTTAATGGCTATAGACATGCTGATGTCCAAAAGCAAAGAAAATAATCCACCATATGCAATATTCCCATATCTAAAAAGCAAAACAGGAACATGAATCTAACAGCAAGGACCCTGGCATATACAGGAAAGCCTGCTGTACGGGTTCTTAGATCTGCTTTTCTAAAAAGAAAGCAACTTTGGAGGGGTCAGCAATCATTTAAATCAAACACATATACCAACAAGCAGAGAAGTAAAGAGCAATAGATGGGGCTTCCAACTGTCTGACCATAAGCAATACATAGATCACAGATCAACAGACAGATCCAACTGTCGGACCATTACATACATACGTACTTACTAAAGAGAGAAACACCAACATCTGGGCTTTCAAAGCTGGGGAGCTCCTTAGCAGCTACCCAGAGTCTTGTCTGGCCAAACAAACACTTCCAGTGAGTAAGCCCCAAAGTAAAACCTGACCTCAGAGTATTTATACACTTTTCAGAGCCAGAGAGCATGACTCCCTGACCCAGTGCCTCAACAGAAATTAACGAAAGGCATTGAGGGCTATTAATGAGTGGAGAAGATCTTTAACTCTTCCCTCCAAGCACCATTAACCTTACATTAACATTATAGTATCCTAGGTACCCTCTTATGTTATTCATTCCAGGTCAGTTAGGTTTATTGTCTTCCACCCTGGAAATCCCAAGGAGTATGAAATATTGATTTACAAATTTACTGGGCATGGATTACTATATGTTGTAGCTATGTTTGTGATATTGATTGTTAACATATGATAAACTGTTTTAATGTATGCCATGATAATGAATACAAAAGTTAAATGCTGCTTTTTAATAATCACAAACTATAAACTCTGAAATCTTTCCAAAATTACTAATTTGGGGTCATATAAGATCACTCAGTGATTAACATAATTACTTAATTCATTAATGTGTTACTTAATATGTTCTGTAATCTCAATGATATCACCATCTCCCTTAGGAACCTAATCCAATTTTCACAGAGGGTAATACAGAGAATTTTGGATATTTTCCATTATTTATTCTGGGGTCTGAGACGCTCTGGGAATATGTGTTGCAAGGGAGTAGTTAAGCAGGAACTTGAGAGACTTTGTGGAAATGAAGGAAGCAGGAGGTGATTGTAAAGGGGAGAAGAGAAGAACTGATAAAGTTGGAACAGTATAGTGGTAAAATATATACACATATATACACATATATACACATACACACATATACATATGGAACAAAGGGTATAAAATTATGGAGGCTTTCCCTTTGTTGTTTCTCCTAGCTCTTCTCTATCTGCATTTTACTTATTATTGTTCAATTTACTTATAATTATGATTATTATCTACTTCTTACTGAACATCACATCCTCTGATCACTTCAGTGAGTGGTCACTTTCCCCTTCTCTAGACTCATGGCCTGTCTGACTCAGTACACACTTAACATATTTTCTACACTTAACATATTGCTTGCATAGTTACATAGCATTTAGCTTTTCATCTTGATGTCTTTTCTCCCCTAACTAGTTTATGTGTAAGAAATTTTTGTACTTGTTATTTTAGACATCAGCCTGCCACAAACAATTTTAATTAATTTAGATTATTCTAATCTAAGCATTTCTTTTGAACAAGAGACAAGACCAAAGACAGGCTGATTCCTGCTAACAGTCTTTCTCTGACAAGCTATTTTTGAGTTAAAATTCATAATATTCCTGAACAAAGAAAATTTTTCAATATGATCAAGTGCAGTTACAGACCTCAAAGTAAAAGATCACTTGACATTTTCATTTTACCTCATTAAGCAGAACAATCATCAATCCAATTCAATCCAATAAACATTTAAGAAGCACCTACTATGTGTCAGGCATTGTGCCAAACGCTGAGGATATAATTAATAAAAAGACAGACGGTTCCTGCTCTTAAGGAGCTTATGATATTATAGGAGTAGACTACACACAAAGGTGGAGGCTGGGGCACCAGGAGTGAAGGCACCTTTTTCCATTTTGTTTGATGCAGTTAAACCAGGCAAAGTGGAGTGAGCCACTTAACTTTCTATACACTTTTGGAGGATCATTTTCTTAAAATCACTCATCCTATTTGACCACCCACTTTTAGGCGGTAGTTTTCGATTTTTGTTTCAGGACCCTTTTATTCTCTTAAAATTATTCAAAACTTCCCCACAAGACCTTTTGTTTAGATGACTTAATCTGTGGATATTTAATCTTTCTCCCTAACCTGAACCCTGCTTTTGGCTCCTAGGTTCCAGATCCCTCACAATTCCAAGGACTCTTGTTCATTTCCATGTTCTTATTTCAAATCTTTTTTGTAAAGAAAGCTCTTCCCTCCCATGGAAAGGATGAACAGAAGAAGAAAAAGAAACTGAAGTGTCTTACTAATATTATGAAAATAATTTGGATCTCATGAACCCTCTGAAAGTGTCCTTCAGACCACACTTTGAGAACCATGAACCATTACTTTCAGGATTCTTTTTTTCCAGCTGTTTAAAGATGATTTCAAGATATACCTCTGTTAATAGAAGTAATCAAAGCCTTCTTCCTTCTCTTGGTCTGATAATTCCTCTGATCATCTTGTAGAAGAGTCCTTCCTAGGCTCATAAGGAAAAAGGGGCCTGGAGTGAGTAATTAGATGGTTCAGCCTTTGATAAGAGTGATTGAGAAAGATTTTAGTGCTGGACAGTATTTCAGAATTGGTAGTTAAAATAAGGGTTCTCTTTCAAATTAGTCCAAAGGCTTTAGACTAGAATAATTGTAAAATACTTTCTTATTATGTGTAAAAGGCAGTGTGTATACATATACATGCATATATGTGCATATATACACATATGTATATATATATACACATATATGTGTGTATGTGTGTGTATGTGTAGTTTAATCTATTTTCACAATTAAAAACACCTTCAAGAATGGCTAGACTTGATACTAAGTCACTTGGAAGCTAAGATGCCATCCAACTCTGTAACCCATGATATGAGACTATGTTAGGAACTCTTTGTATCCCCTATAGATCTTACACAGTGGTAGTCCCACAGCAGGTCTTCAATAAATAATGGAAAAAAAAAAAGAATGCAAAATCAAGTTAGGTGATTAAGGCTTCTCCAAAATAATGAAATTTCAAAAGTCAAGCTGAAAAGGTTTCAGAGCTATTATCTAATCACTTGTACATCTGTCTTAGACTGTTCACTCAATGCAAATAGTTTATGGGTATATCTGACAGTAGGAGCAAATCATTTTACAGAGAAATATTTTCTGTTCCTAAGTTTTTTGCTGATTAGGTATTTTTCAGTTATCCAGTTTTCAATGGTGAAGAATATATGCTTTGGGAATCATTCTTCTAAAAGTCTTTTTTTTAAATTAGTTTCCCAAGTTAGATGTCAGTGGAATACACTGGGTTCAGAAGACCATGTTTTAGTAGGGAACTGGACTTGGAATCAGGAAGGCTTAAGTTCAAATTCAATTTTAGATAATGACTAGCTGCTGGACCCTTGTGCAAGTCATTCACCTGCTCTCTGACTCTAGCACTAATTAGTCACTAGGACTAATCTGCTAAATCATAGAGATACCAATCTGTAATTTCCCTGGAGAACAGTTCCTTCTACTAAGGAATTCATGGTTTCTTCCCTTTCTATGTGTATGGCACATCTTGATTCTGCCCTAACTAGCAGTGTGACCTTGAACAAAGCTTTTGGGTTAAAATCAAGGGTAACCGCTGTTGTTATCTTTTCAAATTATCTCCCCTCTATGCTGCAGTTTTCTTACTTGTAAAGTGAAGAAATTAAGACTAGAGCAGGAGTAAAATAACCATGGATAGATTTGCAGAGAGGTTTGTGAACTTGGGTGGGAAAACAATTACAACTTTATTTTCATTAACTTTTGATTTCCTTGGCAATCCTCTGTATTCTATTTTGTGGATTTAAGCACTTTATTCCAGAAGAGATCCATAGGCTTCACCAGACTACTATTGGTCCATGTTAACCAAAAAAGGGTACAAATCCTTGACTAGATGACTTCTAAGGTCCTTATTAAATTAAAAAAAAAAAATCCTGTGATTCTATGTCAGTGTTACTCCTATTATGGTGGGACTGTGAGTATGGTCTCTTAATAGGACCTCAATACAGGTATGGTCCTTGATGTCTGGGCTATTTATTTGAGTAAGGCCAGAAGCACCTGTTCCATGTGAACTCCTTTCAAAGGGGCGTGTGTGTGTGTGTGTGTGTGTGTGTGTGTGAGAGAGAGAGAGAGAGAGAGAGAGAGAGAGACAGAGAGAGACAGAGAGAGACAGAGAGACAGAGAGAGACACAGAGACACAGAGAGAGAGAGAGAGAGAGAGAGAGAGAGAGAGAGAGAGAGAGAGAGAGAGAGAGAGAGAGAGAGAGAGAGAGAGAGAGAGATGCAGCTTTGCCCTCTTGCTCCCATTCCCCTAAGTGTACTGAAGAGATCCGGTTTCAGTTCCCAGGGGTGGAAGCCTGGGCTCCCGTTACCAGTCCCCTGGGCTGCTGCGTGTCCGCGTCCCTCGGGGTGTAGGCAGCTCTCGGGCTCGGGTTACCAGCCCCGCACCTCCAAGCCCGCGCCGCGGTGCAGCGGGGCGAGGCCCGCGAAGGAGCCGGGGGAAGCGCCGCGGCCCCTTTAAGAGCCGGGGTAAGGCCTGGCCCCCGGGGCTGCGGGGAGCGGGGAGTGCGCGGAGCGCGGCGGCGGCAGCGGAGCGGGAGGAGGAGGAGGAGGAGGAGGAGGAGGGACGACTTCGGGACCTGGGCCACAAAAGTTTTCCCGCCCCCTCCTAACTCCGGGGCACGACCCCCTCGGGCATCGGCGCGGCCCCCGCGGCCAGGGGGGCCTGCTCGGGGCCGGGAGTTTCGGTTTCACGGGGCCGGGACATGAGGAGGAGGAGCCGGCGGCGGCGGCTCGGCGTCCCCGAGCGGCTCGGCCTGCGCTTCACCTGAGCGCCGGCCGGAGCGGAGCCGGGCGCCCCGGAGCGCAGCGCCGTGCCAGCCCGGGGGCAGCCCCTTCGCGCGGCCACCTCCCCTGCCCCGGGGTGCCGCGCTCCTCGGCCCCACGTGCCCAAGCCCCCCGCGGGACGCGAGGAGGGCGGGGAGCCCCGCGCACCCCCAGGTGGGCGTGCCACCAGGGACGGGGCGGACACACCTGTTCCAGCGCCGCCCCGCTCCCGATCCCCTTGACCTCCGGCGTTAGCCCGGGCCCCCGGAGTCCGGGCAACCCCGCTCCCCTCCCGCCCGCCCTGCACTGTTGTTCCGGTTGCCGGGCTGTCCTGCGCTGGTGACCGCTGGGCGAGGATGAAAGTGACCGTCTGTTTCGGGAGGATGGGGATCGTGGTTCCGTGCAAGGACGGGCAGCTCCGTGTCCGAGACCTCACGCAGCAGGCTCTCCAGCGCTACCTCAAAGCCAAGGAGAAGGTAAAGCCGGCCTTTGGAGGGGGCACCACTCCGGGGGGCTGTGGAGCAGGAACAGGGAAGGGGTCCCTCCTCCTGACTCCTCACGCTGCCTTTGTGCCTGGGAAACCCCGGAACACACCTGACACCTGTCTAATGCCCTGGGTGGAGTCCAGGTAACCCCCTGAAACCGAGATCCAAATGCTGGGAACTCCCAGGCCTGTCAGGGCATAGGTCACGCAAGCAGAGTTATTGGCCATACTCAGCTTTTGTGATCTGCATTTCATTTCACTTTTTTGGAGATTTTTGGGTTTTGTGGTTTAGGAGTGTTATGGGGATATAGACTAAAAAGATCCGGGATTGACCATAATACTTTTTCAGGCTCTTTTTCTCTTCTTCTCCGAGGAAATTATTGGTATCAAGAGTTCATTTGGTCTAGGTAATAAATGTTTTTGTAAGTAGTGTTTCAACCTCTCATTAGCTTGGTTTTCAGTGACTTCCAGAAACTCTGGTAGGAGAATGAAGTAGTTACTTCTACTGTCCCATTCACTTTTTTTTTTTTTGAGAAAACGGTTCCAGAAATTAGCGACAAGTTAGAACTAGTGTTCTGTTTCCATACCATGTCAAGGTGTGTTAAACTGTGTTTGGAATTCAAAAAGGTAAGTTGAAAAATAAAACTTACCATGAAATAAACCTCTTCCTAAAACTGAGGCAACTAGGTGGCTCAGTGGGACCAGTAGTAGGGATAGATCTGAGTTCAAATCCTGTCTTAAACATATGCTACCTATGTAACTGGAGGCAAGTCTTCTGTTTGCCTTATCCATTGGAGAAGGAAATGGCAAATCCCTTCAGTATCTTTGCCAGGAAAACTCTGTCCACAGGGTCAGGCAGAGTCAAACAGGACTGAACAATAATTACCAGGTTTTCTTTTTTTTTTTCTTTTTTGCTTAGGGTACCTTTAAATTAATTATTTAAATATTTTATTAATGACCAACAAGATTTTGTGATGCTAGGAGTTAGTTTTCCAAGGTCTCTTAGAGTTCATTTTCTCCCACTTCTCCCTTTCCCTGCCACCATCTTTTTAAAACCAGATGAGTAAACTGAGGCTAAAAGAATTTAAGTTAATTACCCACAGGTCATACAGCTGAGCTGGGATTTGAACCTGGGTTCTGTCATACCAAATGAAAGACTCTTCCCACTGCATAAATCTTCTAACAAGACAGAATACATGTCTGATGTTCAGTCCAGTTCAGCATTTATTAAACACACTATGTTGCCAGGCATTGAAGCTACAAAAATTAAAAAAGAAAGAAGGAAAAAAAGAAATGGTTCCCACTTTCAAGGAGATGAAGTTCTCTCAAGGAGGAAAATGCAACATAGACAGTATATAGATGGACATAACACAAGTAAAGTAAGCATAGGGGAGATGAAAGGGCTCAAGGAAAATTTGAGGAAAGTGAGAACACTCAGGTGGGGTCAGGGAAACAGCCTTCATGATGGAGAGGACTCCTGAGCTGAGCTTTTTTGAAAGAAGACAAGGATTTTAAAGGAAGAAAATGTGAAGTCTGGAGATGAAGGAAAGTTTCTGTGAATTCAGTGGAGATGGCAAGTCTAGTTCAGAGAACAGCTAGACATCTACTTTGGCTGGAGTAGAGGGTGCCAAGCAGCAGGAATAAGGGTGGAATCAAGTTGTGGAGGCCCATTCTGGGTTAATGAATGCTATATTTCATCCTGTAGGAAATAGGGAACCCACTGAAGAAACTTCTTTAGCTGGGGAGGGTAACAAGTTTTGCTTGTATTTTAGGAAGATTGTTTTGGGCATCTTTGTGAAAGATGGATTAGAAAATGAAGGAATAAGAACAGGTGAAAATAGATGAGGACCTCAGTGAGAGTGATGACAATGAGAGCGAAATGAAAGGGACTAAAGTGAAGATGGGTCCATTTTTATATGCGTTCACCTCTACAGAGATTCTAGAACTAGAATATCTGACAATCCAGTCCCTGGAAGATATGGTTTCTAATTTCTTTAAATGTCCCCATAGCCATTTGGAATAGAAATGAAAGAACTTTATATTTTAAAGACCAGAGGTAAAGTGTATGACATATCTCTAAGAGATACCCATATATAACTTCATTCTCTGTCCACTAAAAGTAAATTCTCATACTGAATGGTATAGAAACAAAGTATTACTTTCATGAATATGTTCCACGTTGAGGATACATTTCATGTGTTTGAAATAAAGTCATACTTTGAAGAATAGCTGTCATGAACATTAGACATTGGGTAGATGATTACCACTCCCAGCAGGGGCAACACCCCCTCTCCCCAAAAAGAAAGATGTGTGAAGCACTCTGCTAGCTGTTAGGCCAAATGGATTAATTAGAACATGCTCTCCTTTCATATTGCTTATATTCCATTTGGGGATATGAAACATATACAAATACTTATGTGCGTGGCGGGGGGTGGTTCACCTGGGGCATGGGAACTTCTTTAAAAAGTATTTTGATAACTGCATTTCAGTATAATTGGTTTCTTTTGTAATCTTATGTTTCTCAATTTGTGCATTTTAATAGGTTTCACCAGACCTATGACCCTAAAATGGTTAAGAACCCAGTTAGGCATTGGATATTCAAAGAAGGCTTCATAGAGTTATGGCATATGAATTGAGTAACAAAGGCATTTTAGGGGTAGATAATGACATGAACATCTAATGTAATTTACCAAAATTTAGCTCTTTACTGACTAGTGGATAAAATCTTGCCTTTGTATAGTTCTTTGCCCTTTTCAAAGTTCTTTGATTTATCTTTTTTGATACACCTTAAAATGGAGCTGAACAAGGCATATATTATTATCCTCATTTGACAGCAGAAGAAACTGAAGCTCAGAGAAGTTAAAATACCCTTTGGTGCTTAGGGTCCTAGAACTTGCTAGTTAGTAGATGAAATGGGCGCTAGAATAGCCCTGGTGATTTGAATACTTCTCTCTTGTTTTCATCATGTTCTGTTGCTTCCTGTCATCCTGACGTGTCAATCTGTGTAAAGTGTACTTTCTACACAGCTTTTGCCACTGTTCAAATTGTACATTAATGGTGAGATTTCTACTATACTACACAGTTAGAATTGAGATTTTTTAAAACTTGGAAACCAATTATAATGTCTGAGTTCACATTCCACCAACTTTTGAAAGTTGGCTACAATTAAGAATAGATATGAGCTTGAAGCAGATTTTATCAGAGGATTATTTTAGGTTTTTTTTTTTTTGTATTCCTGCTATAAAAAAATTGATTTAAATCTTGTACATTTATTAGACTAAGGTGCGGAGCTGTCTCGGTCATAGGAATATGCTGCAGCAGTGGAGGATAAGATTCACAAAAAGCACCAATACTTGTTATTGTTGATTTTTTTCTATTGGATGATATTTAGTGAATTGCAATTTGCCTTTAAAAGGTACTTGCATCATTCTCATTCTGGACTCAGTATAATTTATAATATCATAGAATGCATTATAATTGCTTTGATCAGTTTATTGCAGTTACCTGACATCACATTTTTCTGTGTTTATATTTACATATCAGTAAGTTTGTGACATTTAAAGGTCATCTGCTGTTTATAAAATGCTGATTTTTTTCACATTTGTAAAATCCCAAATAAAAAAATAGCAATTGCATTTTCCTCTTATCTCCTCCCTCCTCCTCAAACCCCAAACCAAAAACCCAGTCCTCTTCCTAAAGTTCTTGAACCATTTCAAAAATCTGAATAAATGCTTCACACCAACTGGTATTTCCAATTATTAGAAATTCAAGAGTACATATGAAGAATGTTTCATTAGTTATGTGTGAGAAACAAAAAGATATTAGTAAAGCAAGTTGGAAAAAACTTTTTTTGTTATCTAAATCAGTGAAATTTTTCAGATGCCTCTTCACAGGATTTCTAAAGTTGAGTATTGATTCTTCCTACTGAAAAGTAGCGCCCTGTATGTATTCTGAAATCTTTCAGCTTATGCATGCATTATGAATTTCATCGATAGGAACTTTGGTTTACTTATGAAAAAAGTATGTACTCAAAACTAACTCAAAATAAAAATGCAGATCATCTGTAGGCCATCCGAATTTTTTAAAATTATTGCTCAAAAACCAATTAAATATTTGTGCCTTTTTTTTAGTAGAAGGGTGCCAAATAATTGCATTGTCTCAAAATGTAGCAATTTTTCATTTACTAACTACATGAAGGATGGATACAATTGTTTGGGCTCCTATTTTATTATGTCTGTTATATAGACCATAGATAAAGCAGTTTTGTTTCTGAGTAATACCTCAGGCTTCTTTGTAATTTGATTTGAACTTTCCACATGAAAGAAGAATAAAATTATGTGCACAATCTTGTAGGCCATGGATAAAGAGTGCTGTAAAAAGACATTTATGGGAGAATAAGCATGGTAAATCTCTGTAGTTCAGGGGCTTAATTTAATAGACAGTCAAGTTTAAAGATTTAGGATAGGAACTGAGATTTCTAAATAGTCTGGAAGCTAAATGAGGCATAAAAAAACTTCAGGATTTTGTGGGCAGTGTGAGAGAGGCATCAACCACCTGCTGAGGAGAAACAAAGAAAGCTGGTATTTGAAGAATGCAGGGAATAGTCTGAGTCAGCAAGAGATAGGCCAGAAGTAGGTGGGAACATAGATTGATGGAGAGATCCTGTTCAGGACTTCAAAGGTAGAAGAACCTTTAATTATGGGTATTGAAATTGGGGGATAAAATTTATGCCCATGAATCTTTGCTTCCCAGTTAGTTCATTGGTGAGTTGAATTTGGGCTATCATTTTGACAAAGGGTACCACAAATGCACTACAGTAGAAAGAGACAGGAAGGCCTGAGAGGAGATATATATTACTTATAGATAGCCTGTTAATTCATGAGTTTGTTTGTTCCCTTGCTCAGATGATACCATGTGGCTGGTATATGAATCCAACTGAAGTAGTTAGCACAGTACCTTGCATGTGGTAGGGATCTAATATTTGTTGACTTGAATTGATTTTAAATGGATATTTTGCTGCTGCTCTTATTGAGTTGTGTCCGACTCTTTGTGACCCTGTTTGGGGTTTTCTTGGCAAAGAAACTGGAGTGGTTTGCCATTTCCTTCTCCAGATCATTTTACAGACAAGAAAACAGGTAAACAGAGTTCACTGACTTACCCAGGGTCACACAGCCTAGTGTCTGTTGCTGGATTTGAACTCAGGTCTTCCTGACTCCAGGCTTGGCACTCTATCGCAGTGTGTCTACTTAGCTACCTGGATTTTAAATGGATAAGTCGGCCTTAAAGGTTAAGGATATTAGAACCTTGTTATTCCATTTTGTAGGCAGAGGAACAAGAAGGGAATGAACATTTGCATAACTTCTATTCTGTGGCAGGTTAAACTCTTGGTTAAACTCTTGTGGCAAATACCTCATTTGATCCTCATAACAACCCTGCAAGGTAGATGGTATTGTTATTTCATTTTATAGTTGAAGAATTGAGGCAGAGGTCAAGTTGGCTTGCCTGGGGTCACACAGCTAATAAGCGTTATAGGTTAGATTTGAACTCAGGTCTCCCTGTCTCCAGTCCTAGAGCTCTGTCCACTGTGCTACCTGCTCCCTGGTGAAGTCATTCAAGAGAGATAAAGTCGCTGTAGGGAGTGAGAGGAAGGTGTAGGATGCAGTATAGATTTTCTTCTTCTCAAGTAAACTGAACCAAATATGGCTAGGTTAGGTAGACAGGTATGGTAAGAGTGAAAGCTCACGCAGAAGACAAATCTATTGAGGAAAGTATGGTGTTTTAGGTGAATGGGAGAGTATTGAATAAAGTTAAATTAATAAGCTAGAAAAAGGTCAGCCACTAGATTATCTTCAAGTATATAAACATTTTTGAACACTTCTCAGAAACTTGTCAAACTTTGTGTTATATGATCTGTTTAATCTGTTTAATAATCCATCTGCTTTATTAGTTGATAATAATTTCCTAAGTGAGAACAGGATTAAAACTGGAACTTTAGATTCATAGAAAGATCAATATCATAGAAAAGTTGTTGATGTAACAAATGAGACTCCTATTTATTTAAGGATAATATTGTCTGAGAAGTGCTTGGAAGGGTAACTGGTTCTTCTGTTTAATTTTTCATGTGTTTGTACCGGTTTCTTTCCAACTGTATTAAATTTCTGTGTATCACTCACAGTGTCCTACACATTGTAGGCCTTCAAATATTTGTTAGGTTGATCTGATTTATGATTGGATCAATTTCAGCTTTTTTTTTTTTGACATTTCCTAGAAGAATAACATCTGAAGATGTTATCAACTGAAGATAGCATTAGTGACTCAGCATCACTTAGTGGGGTGTGTGAGTCAGTTTGATTTACTAGTAGTGATGTTGGATTTTTGCTGATCCATTCATAAACTCTAGCCTGGCCCTTCTTCTGACCAGGGTTGGGAAGACAAAAATCTTCAATATTAAAGAAAAATTAAGGTGACCTCATTGGCAAAAGGAACCTCCACTCTTGGCCTTATTGGCAATTTGCCCCCATGTTCACTTAAGCAATCATTGATTCCTGGTGGGATCTGTGATTGGGACTCCCATAACTATGTTTAAAGGAATTTATTTGGGGGAGAGTTTTTCATTATCTGATGTAGTTCTTACTTTCACATTCTTGTTGACATTGTCATTTGCCCTGCTTCATTAAAGACTTTGTTGACATAAAGGGATCTTTGTTTACTCTAACTTCTGGGAACTCCCAGGAAGAGAGAACCTCCTAAGACTCAATAACCTGTAGCTGGGTCAGGATGTTTGTTGAGGTAGCCTGTGTCTGCCACAGGGAGGTTCTTTGCCTTAGTCAAGGATGTTCTGAGATTCATCCTAGCATGGAAGAAAGAGTAGTCAAAGAATAATGCAGGATATGAGGTTTGACAGACCTTAACAGTGTGGTTTGAATTATTGCAAATTTCTTAGAATTCTGACAAGACCATGTTAAAAATGGAAGTTCAGAAAGAAATTTTTAAGCCCCATATAAGTTACTGTTGAATTTGTTCTTTTTGGACTTTCTTCACTTAGTCCCCTTTTCCATTAGCTTGAGGACTCAAGAGTTGGTTCTTTTTTCTTATTTTACAATAAAGCCATAGGTTGATTTTGCCTAAAGTCACATGAAATGGAGAGAAAATAACAGTTGAAGAGTGTCTGCATGTCTATTTTCATACTCTGTATGACAGATGTTTTGACTTTACGTTGTGTCTGTCATGAAATTGGACTTGGCCTGGATGCTTGGACTTAAAGTCCAACGCTTTAAATTGTAATTCCAGCCCTAATCTTTACCAGCTATGTTAACCATGGCTAAGTCACATCACCTCTTTAAAAAAAGGTTGCCTAGTATGAGCTAACAAAACTATTTCAATAAATAATAAAATACTTCAGTTTTCCCTCTTTTTCCATGTTTTGCTATGTTAAAGGTTTATACTTCTTTTAGAATGATGCTAATTTGGATTAATTTGACCTTTACAGTTATTCTGTGAGGTAAACGCTGATGGCCAAAAATATAGATACGTAGACTTCTTTAAGAAAATGAAGAGACCCTATTATGGAGAGGCCGGTTAGTGGGGTGGGAAGAGTTCCAGACTGGAAGTCAGAAGACTGTGTGACCTTGAATGTTCTGGGACTCAGTTTTCTCCACCTTTAAGTTAGAACATTGGAATAAATCAGGAATTCTTACAATAGCAATGTAATAAAGTCTTCAGATCCTTTGTCAGAATAGTATTTTTAAATGCATAAAATGAAATACATAGAATTGGAAAAGAAACCAGTTACATTTAAATACAGTTATCAAAGCAGTTAAGAAAATAAGACATGGATTCCAGGATAAGCTGTGGAATAGATGAACTTTAAAGTTCTTTTTGAGTCAAGTCAACAAACATTTATCAAGGTCATGCTGTATGCTTGGAAAAGCCTTCTTGTAGAAGATGGGACTTGAGCTGAGATTTGAAGAAGCTGGGAAAGCTAAGAAGAGCTAATACATTGTATTATGGAAAGAGAACTTTGAAGAAACTTAGTTGAGTGTCTCACACTGTAATAGAAATAAATGACTGTTGTTATGAATGTTGGAAATTTAAATTTGAGCTATACCCTCAATTTTTGTAATAACTGCCTTAAAGAATTTCTTAAAGGTCTTTTTTCCAAGTTTTTTTTTTTTGCAGTAAATATCTTAAAGAACTTTAAGAAGATTGTAAGCCCATCTTTAAAAACTCTATATCCTGACTTTAGAGAATTGAAAAGAAAACTTCTGAATCTTTTCTGTAAAGTAGATAATATATAATCACACCTAATTTATATTTTATAAGCATGATTATTCTTGAATTTTCTGAAAGCTGGATGTACATTTTATTATGTATTTTCTTGCTCTAATGTGATTATTAGACTAACGTTATTGTCTGTCTAATTCTTTTTTTTAATATTGATGTTCCACAGTCAGTAGACTTTACCGTACTTTATACTTAGAATACATTGACCCTTTCATACCAACTTTAAGGTTTGGGAGCCTAAGTTATTGTCTATTTGAGATTCAAGTATTAAGCAATTTGGATTTTCAAAAGCAGAACTTTATGATAGTTTTTGTATAGGGGGCATCTTTTGAAGATATATGAGAAGAATGACCTTTATTGCATTATTCAAGCAACTTTTTCCTTTCACTTTTCTTATTAATTCTGTATAAAACAAAAGATTTGGGTAAGTCATTTTAATTCATTTATCCTTAATTTCTTCATCTGTAAAATATGCGTAGTCATATACTTAAATTACTACTTCATAGGGTTGTGATGAGGAAAGTGTTTTCTAAACTGAGAAGTACTTAGTATAAATGATAAAGATTCCTTCACTAAGAACATATTTGATTTTGGAGAGGTACTGTATTCATTTAAAAAAAAAATGAATTGGTAGTTACATTAAAATCTGCTGTTTTTTTTTTTTAAATGCCTGACTTTAAGCACTTAGGACTATAGATACAATATAGACCAGATATGAAGTTAACAGTTTTGAGTGTGGAATATCAATTGTCTTTCTTTGAGCAGGAGAGATGAGAGTTGGATCTTGAGGCTTATTAAAGGTCAGAGCTTGGCCCAGAAATAGGTTGGCCCAGAAATTCTTGTAACTTTATAAATCCTTGGAAAAATTGAGAGCCTGACTTGTTAGTCATTCTGTGAAGATAAATTTTTATTCCTTTGTCATAATATGAATTGTGTTGTGAACTTTTATTATTAGGTTCTGGGTTACTTCCTTTTTGTGGGAAAGAGATAGGATAGGATAAACAATCCTAGCTTTTGTATTTATAGACACCTACAGATTCTGAAGTATATAGCTTGACAAAAGTATTTAATCTGAAACAGGCCTAAATAGGTCTTAACAAAAATGTTCATGACTCTGGCTCTTAGTTATTTTCAGTCCAAGTTTGATTTCATATTGTGTAAATTCAGTTTGGTTTGCGTTTTAAACTTTATTGTTTTTTTGTTCTAGGTTATTCATGGATGACATCTCATTGAAAAAAAATGACCTTTTTATTTCAACTGCCGTGTCTTGTCAGTAGTTAGCATTTTTCTGGCGAACCATAGCTTTTAGGCTTTTGCAGGAAGATATGGGAGAAGCTTGTTGATTTCCTTTTGTACTTCCCAGACTGTTCCAAGTCTTTCCCAATTTGTTCAATCCCTTAATTCCCTAACTCTCAGGAGATGAGAGAGATTCTTTGGCATAAATTTCATTAGCTTTCCTCTTTGCTTCACAATGTATTTGTATCTAAAGCTTATCCTCTTCTTCAGGGTTGGGACTTTTTATTCTAAGAAGGTAAAGGTTGAGAAGTGATGTGAAGGAAATCCAAAAATTATGGATAAAATTGGGAAGGTGAACAAAAATTTGTATACCAGTTTCTGAAATATTAGGATTAGGATTATTAGGATAAAGCACCCTTTAAAAACAGAGTAAGGTAAGTTAAAGATGTCAAACCTGCTTCACAAATTCATTATCTCCAACAATCTGTAAAGACATAAAATATAAATTGATTGAAAAAGATTTTATTTAGGTACATTTATGAATGATAGCAATATAAATGAGTCACAGAAAATCTGGGCTGTACCTAATCTTTAAAATCAAGGCTGATTGCCATTTTCTCCAATAGAATGCCTCCTGGATTCTCTGTTGAAATTCTCTGTTGATTACTGGGAAGGATGGAAGTCTGTTTCCTAACTCTGGAATTAATCACCTCCTTGTAGAATCCCCTGTGACTTTTAAGTATACCTCAGGTTTACAAGAGAGAAACCTTTCTCATTCCTATCAGTTAGAAATACTTTGAACCGTTTTGTAATTGCTTTTCTATTTACATGTGTATTTTCCATAGTAGAATATAAGCTCCCTCAGGGCAGCGATTGTTTTTTCCTCTTTCTATTCCTGGTGATTCACAGAATGCCGTGCACCTTAAGTAGTTAAATTAATGTTTGTTTAATTTAATTGATTTACTGACTAGGTAGAATAAAATGAAGACTTGAAGAGGCTCTTTGGAGCATATTCATACACTAAAATTATTTGACTCCATGACAGAGGTTAAGTAGAGAGTTCAATCATGAGCTAAGTATTGCTATGAAAAAAGAAATGGTGAAACAGAGAGATATGTTCAACCGTATCAAGAAAGATGTCCTGTGTAAGGTCCAAACTAGAGAAGGATTTCCTGTTGATGGTAAGCTTCTTCTAAAGGTTTCTCTTTGCATAGCAAAATAATTTCATGGAATCCCAGAATACTTATAAGTTTCAGAGACATCCATAGCAATATGAAATAGATATATCTGGCCACCCATGATGGAAAAACAACAAGATTTTCAAAAAGCATATTTTCTAGATTTTGCCATTCACTTGGAAGGTCAGGTCATCATTTTAGTCTATCAACATGTACATCTTGGACAAGTGGTGTTTTTGAGCCGTGAACAGGGCCAGAAACTAAAGGAAATTGGGCCCAGTTGCTTTTGGGAAATTGCATCGAACATTCAGAGATCTGAAACAACAGATGCACAGAAACATGGAGTGTCTTGTTTGTGGAGCAATATTACTTACCTGTATGAACTTGGGCAAATTATTTTACCACTTAGTCCTTAGTTTCCTCATCTGCAAAATAAGAGTTAGATGACATGTTAGGAATTTATGAAAGATTGAGATGCAGGATTAGGATTAGGAGAAGAGATGAAGTGGTCAGATAATGAACCTGAGAGAAAAGATAGACAGCCCAGTTGTTTTATGAAGATTCTCCATTACCAAAGGAACAAAAGGAAAACTTGAGGGCCTTGGTTGGATTTTCTGTGGGAGAATTTATAGGGAAATAGGAATCTGAATCACATAAGATGAGAAATATTGAAGGGATTGAAACCTGGAGCAGTAGAGAAAGTGTCACACGCTATTGAAATCAGATCAACCACAACAGAATAATTTAATGACACTTATTGCTGGGTTTTGTGTTTGGAAGTGCCCTGGTAGTAGTGAATGTTACATTTTCATTTCTGTGGTTGGAAAATAGTCTCGAGGAATCTTTTCTCTTCAGTATATGTGTTTACTTAATTTTTAAGAGATTTGGTAGTTTCATTAGTGTTTTTTCATTCCCTTAAATTAAAGCATAGATTCTTAACCTAGGGTTTTTGAATTAAAAAAATTTTTTTTGAATAACTATCTCAATAGAATTGATTTTCTTTGTAATTTATGTCTTTTGTTTTCTGAATTTAAAAGAGTAGATGTCCATAAGCCTTATCCCACTGCTCCAGGGGGTCAGTGATGCAAAAAATGTTAAGAACTCCTAGCATCTTATCCCCAAAGGTCCTGCCTCTTTGAAATATGATACCCTTTATTGTTGTTCAGTCGGTTGTGTCTGACTCTTCAAGACCCCACTGGGGATTTTCTTGGCAAAGATGCTGGAGTGGTTTGCCATTTCCTTCTTCAGCTCATTTTACAGATGAAGAAATCGAGGCAAACAGGGTTAAGTAACTCACTTAGGATCACACAGCTAGTGTCTGAAAGTCACATTTGAACTCAGGTCTTCTTGATTCCAGACCTGGTGCTCTCCACTGCCCTACTTAGCTGTCCAGTATGGTGCCCTAAGGTGGAGTTAATATGTGCTCTATTCACTGTGCTACCTAACTGCCCAATATGGCACCCTGAGGTGGAGTTAATACACGTAATGATGATTGTGGGACTGTAGTGAAAGATTAAAGTTTGACCCAGTATATATCTCATTTAAAGAAACCCAGAGAACTGTGTAATAAGTTTTGGAAAGACTTCTATCTTCCAAATAGTTAAATATGTATTTTGTACTTGAAGAGTTAATAAGCTTTGTGTCATCTGGAAAATTCAGGGCTGTGAAACAGTACAATTGTGAGTAATAAACATGCATTTTATTGAGCCTGAGTGAAATCCTGTCTCAACTGTTGACCTCCACTTCTTGGGTTGCCTTTGTTATGGGACCCCAGTGCTTTTTGGGCACTCTGCCTCATAGTCCTCTGGGTGTGAAATTTTTCTACTCTGTCTTCTGCCTTAGTTCATTTTCTTATTTTCCAGTCAGAGTATCAGTTGCCACACACCCCTCCTGCTGCTTTTAATCTCTGCTGGACATTGCTGCCACCACCCACTGTTTCTAATTCCCTAGTTTCTGCTGCCTACTGCACGCCTCCCCAGTCCTCTTTCCACTTTTTTTCTTCTTGTCTTTCGTCTCCTTTCCCCTGTGTATATTTTAACTTCAATGTGGGAAAGGCTATCCTATTATAGATATAGTTAGCTAATCAGAATGTTCCTTTTTTTCTCCATGAGCTGAAGTGAGCAGCAATAGTTGCAGGATTTCAGAATGCCGTAGACCAAGTAGGTGAGGTTTTATTGTAGTAGCTAGTTATCATTCGTAGGGAACCCCTAACTCACCCTTCCATTTGTATACCCGGAAGTTTTATTTGAATGTTTTCATTTTTTTTCTGTTTGGTGTAAAAAAAGGTTTTGTAAGAAGGCTTTGCAAAACACACAGTTCCTTAGCTAATAGCTAGATCCTTTTCCCTCATAATCCAAGTATTCATCTTTGCAGTTGGAAAAAAAAGCTTTCTAAGTTGCCTTAAATTCTTTCCATTTATTTTTTAACCATTAATTAATAGCTGTTCCTTAAAATTTATAATCCATTCACTCTTTTGGGGATGACCCTATTTTTTCCAGTAACAAAAGATGGTTCTTTTGGTAGGATTTTTGGTTGTCACAGTTGCAGTTAGTAGCCTTGTTTTTTAGCATTTTCACAGGGACTCTTCATTTTGAATTGACTGCTAATATCTTTGTGTGTTCAGTAATCTGCATAGTTACATTTATAATTTGCAACTTTTCCTAGGGAAAGCTAGTCTGGGAATTGGGAAGCCCAAGGCTTAAGGCTCATCTTTGCTAACTATAGATTTTGTGACCTTGGGCAAGTCACTTAACTTCTCAGGGCTTTGGACAACTGTCTGAGGCTTTAAGTTGCACAGCAAGTCCTGATATTCCTTCATGGGTGACATTTTATCTGTGAGAAAGTTCTCTATACTAATGATCCCATCATAGGTCCATTTTTTATCGATGTGTATTGCTGTACTTGGTGTTCAGTCGTGTCCAACTCTTTGTGACTTCTATAGCAGTTTTCTTGGCAGACAAAGTGGAGTGGTTTGTCATTTCTTTTTCCAGTGGAGTAAGATAAATAGAGGCTAAGTGACTTGTCCTTCGTCACACAGCTTGTGTCTGAGGTCAGATTGGAACTCAGGCCTTCTTGATTCCAGACCCAGTCCTGTCTCCACTGAGTCACTTATTGCTATACTTATTGATAGGAAATGAATCCATGAAATCATATGGGTTACTTGTTTATTACAGTATAGATTAATCCATATGATTTTTTTATTTGAGGTTAAAATATTAATTTGATAGTGGTGTTGAATCCTCAATATGTTTAAAGGAACCTAGAAAGAACCTAAGAGAATCAAACTTCAGACTCCTGTGAAAATCTAGGTTATCATTAGAGATCTTAAAAGTGAATTTTATTCACTTGAACTATCTGCTTGAAGACTTTTTTGTAGTGGGAAAAATTTAAATTTTATCTGGCACTGACACTAAGAGTGCAAGCTTATCTCCAGTTTGGTAATTGTAAATGAAATTGAGTGAGAATTTGTTCCTAACCTCCCCTTTGGAGTCTGATTGAAATGAAATTTTGAATGGGGTGGTATTCTTGTGTCCTCCCACCCATTCCCATCAGAGATTTAGGGCATTGCTAATGTGCCCCATTGTCTTCTCTGCCTGAGTTGCTTCAGATTCACTGTGCTAACTTTATTCAAATTTCAGTGACTTGAAGGAAAGGATTATGTTTAATTTGAATTCACTTTATATTCACTTAATTACTCTCAGTTTGTGATCTTGGACAATTCCTCCTTCTTTTGGTCACAATTAGATTTTCCTGGTTCCCTAGAACTACAGCACCATAGAGGGCCAAGTTTATTTTTATGTTCTCTCATACAGCCGCATGGATCTCTTGTAAATAATTATAAATTATAATGGTAATTGCCATTTTAAGATATTTATCTGTTTTGTTATACTTTAATAAGGACTTGTTCTTACAGATAGATTTTCCAGATTCAAATATTTTGTTACTCTCTTTTTCCTGAGTTTAAGACAAGCAACAAATAACCAGTGACCTCAGTTCCACCCTGTAACTCAGATATGATCAGATTCAGGAGTTGGTAGCTTGAGATTTTGTCTCTGCTTTTTCCCTTTTAAAAGAGATAATCCAAAATAGTGTTGTCTGGATTTGGAATTTGAATTTCAGTTATGCTCTTTACTTGTGGGAAAGTCATTTACCTTTTCTAAGTCTGTTTTCCAGTCTGTAAAATAGGATAATACTTATTCTGTTCATTTTATAGGATTCATAGTGTGAGGAAAGTACATGAAGACTTTTTAAAGTACTGTATACAGTAATCGAAAAGCATTGATTTAGGGCCTGTTACGTGTTAGCAACTCAGATAGTTGCTGGCAAAACAAAGACAAACATGAAATAGCTCCTGCATTCAAAAAGCTGACATGATAGAGAGCATGACACTCTATACAGGTACGTGACATTTGAGTGACTCTCCTCTTATATGGAATATCCTGTGGCCCAGAGGAGAGGAGGCAGAGCAAACAAAATTCAAAATATGAAATTCTGCTTTTCAGAAACACTTATTTCACAAATGAAAGACTATCTGTGCATTATTTCAATAAGTAATTTTTAAGATTTTTAAAAAATGTGTTGACATTTCATATTTGAAGATATTACCTATCTGCATGTTTTTTAGGAATGGTGATAGGTTGAACTGTTAGCCATGCTCTCTTACCCAGTTTCTCTTGTATAGTATGTCTTTGCAAGATGCCTATGGGGGAAGGGGGGAGCTCAGGAGTGTGATTATTGACATGAAAAAAAGAAGGCTCTGTGTCTATAAGTAAAACTAATTGGCATACAGAGGAACTGATTTAATAGCATTCAATTGGAAAATAACATTTTGCTTTATACACAATGCTGGTTCTCTGCTTTATGAATCAAGTAGGGGCTTCTTAGTCTCAAAGGGGATTTGTATTCATAGTGAATAAAGTGTCAGACCCAAAGGTTCTGTTTAAGAAGAGAGCTCCTATTTTGGGAAGCATGGATGAAAGGCACTTTAAGCATTTTCTCTATTATCAAAGGCTTGTCTTAGGTAGACTCTGGTAGTATTTTATTTACAGTGTGTTAAGTGAAGCTAAGGAAACTGAATGTGTAACAAATGATTTTTTTTCTGTCCTCTGGGAAAAGCTTATGTTGAGATCAAAAAGTTAAGGGAGACCCATTTCTGTTTGTTACTGTAAGCTACAAAGTTTTAGGAGGCTCCCTTTCCTCTACATGTCTGGTGAGAAGACTAATACTTTACTTTCCACAAGTTATATTTTGAGTTGAAAATCAATCTGTTTAATTGTTCATCTATTTGCATGAGAATAGAAATCAGTTTTAAATTGAAAAGAATCTACATCCATATGTATCTGAATTTTTGATATTACTTGGAGTATGTGTTTCTTGATACTGATGGTGAGGTAGGCCTGGGTAACTTACAACACATATAATCAATTTTGAGAAAAACGATGAATCATAAATACAGTTAATGCATTTATTCACTAATGGAAAGAGGCAAAAATGGGAATATTTCAGTCTTTTGAGTAAAGGATAAAAAAATCCTTAACAGTAACAGTGAATGTTTATTGAATGTTGTGTGAGCAACATTTGATCAATTGATTACCTTCTCCTTAAATTGGGGAGGACACATTGGTGCCACTTTCTTCACTAGGTTGAAGTAAGGATCAAATACAAATGTGATTAATAACAGTTATTTATAACCACTGATAAAATGCTATATAAAGTGCTATTATTAATATATTTTTACTATTAGTATAAGACACTTAAAACAGAAAGTTGGGAAAGTAACACTTTCTTGTTACAGTGTGTCCATGAGTGAAATTTCTTCTGGTATACAAATGCTTGGTGGCTAGGTAGGGTATCGGATCAAGCCATATCACCCTGCCTGACTAGTTTCTCCTCTTACGCCAAAGTCTACCCCTAAAGTCTTGTGGACTGTCTTTTTCAATTTTATGCCTCCCTCTTTCCTTCTCTGACCCTCTCTCTCCTAATCAATTGTTTGTTCTCTGAGACAGACCCAGTTTCCTGGGTCAGTGTTTCCAATACTGCCCCATACAGTATCAATAGGGGTGCTTTGAGGAAAATTCAGTAATAGTGAGGGCTTTTTTCCTTCCCTAAAATATTAAATATGAAATCATATATGTATCAAAAATGCCTATTACAGGTAATAGGTTTTCAATATGAAAAAGACTTAATTTCATCCGTTGTTCTAAAATTTCCCTGATCCTCCCTTTGTCCCTGGGGCATTTCATTTTCTGCAGATGCTCAGAAAAGCATTTAGGGTTCCCATCAAAACATTTTCAGTCAACTTATAGGTTCTTTCAATATATTTGATGCTGCAAAGTGTTTTGTGGTCAAATTAGTTCGAGAAATACTGTTCTGTGGATGCAGGCAATATAGAAAACTGCTTCTTACCCTTCCCACTCCTACTGGTCTTTAGGACACTGTCTTCCTTCCCACTCATTCTTCAAACCCCACGAGATTTCTCAACCTTGCCTTTCTTGGTTCCTCTTTTTCCTGTCTGCTGAACTTGACTGCTGATTCCAAAGGGCTCCCTGTTGCTCTCAAGACCCTGGAAGGTCCTTACTGAAATGTAAATGAGCGTAAGGAAGGGAGGAGGAAGAGGAGGAGGAGACTTTGTAGCTTTGGAACTACTCTTCAAATTTGAAGTGTGGGTTAATTTATGCACTTTCCATTTATTGGTTTTCTTTTTGCTGTACTTGGTTGCTTGGTGTACCTTGTAAGTACTGTTCACACCTGACCCTATTTAATTTACTAGGTTTGACAGGATCACAACCTCTAATAGTATGAAGGGGGCATTATGGGAGAGGCTATGATCTTGTCAAATCTTATAATGCCAATTTGTTTGACATGGAATGAATTCTTTCAGCAGAGGGGAAGAAGACTTTTTTTTTTAAAAATGTGAATTTGGAAACAATTGTATTTTGTTGAGAGTGCTATAATTTTCAAAAATACTTTGTGGGAAACATTACATTTGTGTGAGAAGGGTTTCACATTTTGGCAGACTAACCACTGCCATTCACTCTTTATTTTTAAAGTGCCAGTTCTCTTGGTGCAGAATATTAATTTGCATGTTATTTTCATGAGTTTGCATGTTAGAGTCAGGAATATCTAACTTAAATGAAATAGAAATAATCGATGTAGCAAATCAATTGAGCAAACATCTATTTTCTCAAACTAAATACCATATGAAGGATTTTGTATACTTCAAATGCAACTATTTTTTAAAACCCAATTAAACTAATTACTTGCCCTGTTGAAAAGAAACATGAACACAGTGAGTTTGTTAGTCCTTTCAGCAGTGAGTCAAGGGGGTAAATGGAGAGATAGAAGAATGGTTATGCTACCCAGATACAGTCCATAGACTAGTTCTTTCTGAAGTCATCTGATCTTCTAAGAGGGTTTTAAAATGGTGAATTGCATTGATAGGCAAATTATGTCCTCCTTGTTTACCCTTTAGTTCTTTACTCTCTTGTCATCAGGCCTAGAGTTCTGTGTCTATTGAATCTTGATAAAATACTAGAGTACAAGCAAGATGCTAAGGGATGCTGTAGATGTTTCCTTACGAAAGTGAGAGAGGCAAAGAGACACAGACAATCAGAAAGAGAATGTGATCTTAGGATCATTGTTATTGAAGGCATGGGCAGAAAACTTGTTTCAAGTGCCCCTGTCATTAAGCCTCTGTATAAATGGACAGATTTTTTAACTTCAGAATTTTCATTTGATACCTGTAAAAAGGAAGGCTTGTACTTGATGGTCTCAAATTTTATGAAAAGGTATGATTTGTTTATACAATAACTGGAGATCATTTATGGTCTTCTGTGTATGTAACTTGTTAGTACTGTTTTGCAGGTTGGTGTGCCTAATCGGTTGGTTTGTCTGCACAGATGTTTGTATTTGTGACATGTCCTCTGTCAGTGGAACAAATGTGTGATGATCAGGACCTAATTCTCTATATTCTGGTTCTGAACACAATTCAGTGCCATCCACCTGGGACTTGAGCCCCTGGTCTTTAATTCCCTGGGTCACTTTTCTAGTCCTTCCCCACAGTTCCTGGACTGACTTTCTATGTTTTTGCAGCTCAACAGTGCTGTAGTTGGCTTCCTAACCTAGAGCTCATGGTGTTTACTACCCGTGTGACTTTGGGTGAGCCATTTAATCTCTCCTGGATATCAGTGTCCTCATTTCTAAGTGAGAAGGGGAGGGAGGGAGAGGGTGTTGAACAAGATGGCCTTAAAATTCCTTCCATCTTTTGAACTATGATACTCTGACCTGGAAGCAGAGAGAGATGTCACACCTGTGGGGAAGAGGAAGGGAAAGGAATAAGTGTTTATATAGCCTTTACTAGTATCAGGCACTGTGCCAAGTGCTTTAAAGATATTACCTCATTTAATCCTAAGGGCAGCCCTGTGAGGAAGGTGTTGTTATTATCCTCATTTTACAGCTGAAAGAATTGAGGTGTGAGGCCAGATTTGATCTTCTTCCTGATTGCAGGCCTGGCATTTTATCCCCTATGCCACCTACATGCCTCAACTAGGGGCTATGAGAGATAAAGCCTTTATTTTGGTACTGTTGAACCCATTGTACCCCAAACAAGCAAATAAAAAAACTTTTAATTTTCCTTTTGTGGACAACAGATATTTGGTTATTTAATATCTCTTCCCCCAACTCATGCCCAAGCATAGTGTGGTACCCTAAAGGACAGCCCTTTGCCCCTGCACATTTACTAATAGTCACAGAGGGAAATGATTCCTGATTGGCTGAGAGCCCAGGTGAAAGGTATGTCAGTGGGAGGAAGAGAGATGGGATGGAAAAAGGCAAGGTGTTAACTTGTGGATGGTAAATAGGAGATCTCCTTGAAACTGAAGTTATCTGGGGAAGCTGTTCCTAGCATGATGGCCCTGGACTTTCAGAGCCTGACACTCTAAGAGATCGCTGAGAGTGAACTTCACCAGTGAGATCATTCTTTACTTGGTTGAGCTCAGATGTTTTTTTGTCTCACTCCCAAATTAATTTTTTTTTGCTTTGTGTTTTCTGTTGTATCCCTAATATATACAACCTTTCTGCTTTCTGCTGATAGCTTACTTTGATAAAGAAGCATAATATCTGTTGTTAATTATAGAGATGCAAGTTGGTCCTCACGAACTAATTCTCAATTCAGAAGACCTGGATTTGAATCTCACTTCTAATGCCTATCCTATTTGTGACTTGAGTCAAAGCCACTTGTCCTCCCTGGGTCGCAGTTTTCTTAGCTTTTAAAATAAGGAGGTTGGACCAGATCACTTCTAAGGTCCTTCCCAGCAATAGAATTTTAACCCCAATATCCTGTGATTTAGTAGCTAAATTTTTTTTTTTTTGGTTCGGTCAAATGTTTTTGTTGCTATTTAACAGATCTGTGTTACAGGGATGTAATCCTAGGTCACCATAATCTCCAGAGAATCAAAATTGCAGACCACCAAACAAGAAATGGGGAAACCTTATGGTGGGCATAAATAGGCTGTAGCTTCTTGTCAAATACAAATCGTGTTCTAGTATCGGCATGCAACAGAAGCCAAGAAGCCATATGGTGTTGGAGGGGATAGAATGCTTTATGTGGAATGTGAGTGAAACTTTTGTGATTCAAATCTTATTTCTGACGTAGGCTATAGTGTTCTGTGACCTTGGGTAAGTCACTTTTTCAGATCCAAAGCTTCCTCATCTGTCAGTTGAAGGATAATCCCTGTGTAACTTATACATTTGTAGAGTTAGTGTGAAGCTCACCTGAGTTAGCTGCATATAGAACTCTTTGCACATTTTAAAGAACTATTTAAATAGGCATTGTTATAATGAGGATGTCACCTAGAGATAGGTTATGAGAAAAGGAGACAGGCTTGTTTTGTAAGAGGGAGGGGTAATAGATAGCTGGTCTATTTACTTCACAGCTACTTCGGTTAAGAGACCTAGAATAAAATCTCCATCATATCAATGGAAGACTTACGAGATGGTATGTCTGTGAGTCACACAGGATGCAAAGAAATGGGTGAGTGGAAATATGAGCCAATGGAGACAAGTACCCCCTTGAAGAGATAACAGAAATCCCTGAAATATTGAGACATGAAGTCAATCAGATGTTTCTTGAATGAATAAACTGATAGTAGTGCTGGGTTACAGATGTTAAAAAAATTTGCTCATAATTCATTGTAAATACTCTTTAGTTCAGTTCTCAATCCTTGCTACAAATTTCTGTTTGCTTAAGGGTGTTCTTTTGGTGGGGTGTGTATATATGTATATATATATACACATGTATGTGTGTATATATGTATATACACGTGTGTATATGTGTGTGTGTGTGTTACTTCCACATTCAGTGAGAGTAGGTATTATAGAAGGCTTAATGGTAAAGATGGCTTTTGAACTAGGCCTTAAAAGATGGGCAAAGAAAAAGGAATTAGGAGGGCAGAGGTTGGAAAGCCAGGGGCTGTTATAGGGAAAGAGTCACTGGAGTGTAGTTAAAGTTGGAAAGGTCCAATGATGCCAAAGTCAGGAGGACTAGATTCTGGAAGACCTTGAATATCATGCTAAGGGAGTTTGAGCTTTGCTTGGTGGGAGAGGATAGGGAGTCAGTGAAGTGTTTTGAGAAAAGTCTTATAATTTGATAAATATATTAGTATTGCAGCAATTAGATGAGGGCAGAGAGTTTTGAAAGTTCATTTAGGCCATTGAAATAGTCCAATCATGAGTATTGACGGTGGGAGTAGTGAAGAGGGTAAGTTATTCTTATGGTAGCATCAATAGGAATTGCCAGCTGATTGGATGTGGGAGGCTAGGTAGAGAGAAGAGTTAAAAAATGCAAAGGTTTTGGACATAGGACTTGTTGAATGGTGATGCCACTGAGCTTTGGGTATTACTTAGGAGTGGAGCTACAGATTTGGGAGTCATACTCACAGAGGTGACAACTGAAGTATGGAGTGCAGATGAGATCCCCAGGAGGTACACACACACACACACACACACACACACACACACACACACACACACACACACACACATATGCAGAGAGAGAAGGAGGGGAGAGAGAGAGAGAAAGAGAGAGAGAGAAAGAGAAAAGGTGCCAATTATGAACATTAGGGAATGTCTACCTTAAAAGACATTGGGGAGAGGAAGATAGAAAAGAAGTATTTAGAGAGGTAGAGAAAAACCAGCAGGGTGTGGTGGTCTAGAAATCCCAAGGAAAAGAGACTATCAAATGTTGCTGAAAGGACAGATAGGATAAGGACTCTGAGAAAAGTCTACTGAATTTTAAAGAAAGAGAGGCCTTATGTAGTGTGTTGTTCTGTCCTCTTCATCTTGCAGATGAGGAAACAGAGTCTGAGAGAGGTGAAGTGATTAGCTATCTGTGATTAGCAGCACAGGGACTGCTAAGATCTGGAGTCTTTGGGATCCAGATCTGGCGCTCTTTAGTACATCACCAATTTAGGGAATCCAACTGACCTGCTGGAGACTGTGGAAGCTCCCTTTCTTTACAGATCTTTTCTTTAATAGTATTTTATTTTCTCCCCCAATTACATGTCAAGAAATTTTTTTGAATTCATTTTTACAAGATTTTTAGTTCTAAATTTTTCTCCTTCCTTCCCCTCCCCTCTTCTGAAAATGTCAGACAGTTTGATATCGTTTATACATATGCTAACATGTGAAACATATTTCCATATTAGTCACAGTTGTGAAAGAAGAAACAGATCAAAAAGGAAAAAAATAACGCAAGAAAGAATACAGTTTAAAAAATAGCATTCGATCTGCATTCAGAATGCCACAGTTCTTTATCTGGGTATGGATAACATTTTCCTTCATGAGTCCTTTGTATTTGTCATGGATCATTGTATTGCAGGAAGATCCGTGTTATTCATAGTTGATCACCAAACAATGTTCTTGATACTGTGTACAATCTTTTCCTGATTCTGCTTATTTCACTTTACATCACTTTGTACAGGTCTTTCCAGGTTTTTCTGAAATCAACATGCTCATCATTTATTGTACACTAGTATTCTACATTTGTATGCCATTCATACATTCATATGCCACAGCTTGTTCAGCCATTTCCCAATTGATGGACATCCCCTCAGTTTCTGATATTTTGCCACCACAAGAAGGGCTGCTATAAATACTTTTGCACATGTAGGTCTTTTTTCTTTTCTGTTTTTTTGATCCTTTTGGGAAACAGACCTACTATTGCTGAATCAAAAGGATGTGCACAGTTTGGTTGCCATTTGGACATAGTTTCAAACTGCTTTCCAGAGTGGTTGGATCAGTTTGCAACTCCACCAACAGTGCATTAGTATCTCAATTTTTTCACATCTTTTCTAACATTAATCATTTTCTTTTTTTTTTTTTGTCACATTAGCCAACCTGATATGTGTAAGGTGGTATCTCAGAGTTGTTTTAATTTGCATTTCTCTAATCAAAAGTGATTTAGAACACTTCATATGCTTTTATTTCTTCATCTGAAAATGCCTGTTAATGTCCTTTGATCATTTATGAATTGGGAAATGGCTTGTATTCTTGTAAATTTGACTCAGTTTTTTATATATTTGAGAAATGAGGCCTTTATCAGAGATACTTGCTATAAAGATTGTTTCCCAACTTTCTATTTTCCTTCTAATCTTAATTGCATGGATTTTGTAATGTTTTAATTTGATATAATCAAAATTACCTATTTTACATTTTGTAATGTTCACTATCCTTGTTTGGTCATGAGTTCTTCCTTCCCCATAGATCTGACAGGTAGAATATTTCGTGGTCTTCTCATTTGCTTATGGTGTATACTCTGTTTTGTTCCCATTCAGTATTCTCCAAAAGGTCTGCTATATCTAACTTTTGTAATATTCTGCTTACCTCCTTAGTTTCTTTCTTATGTTTTGCTTGGATTTATCGAGTTCTGAGAGAGGACAGTTGAGGTCCCCTACTAGTATAGTTTTGCTTTCTCTTTCTTATGTTCCTTGGAGTTTTAAATTTTGGGATCTCTTTCTTCAGGTGATCAATGGATTCTTTCAGTGCCTACTTTGTCCTCTAGTTCCAGGGCATCAGGGCAATTTTCCTTGATAATTTCTTGAAAGATGCTGTCCAGGTCCTCCTTTTGATTATGGCTTCCATTTTTTCATTCTTTTTGAGTTTGATTCTTTATGTCTCATAGAGTCATTAGTTTCTACTTGCCCAGTTCTAACTTGTACAGTGTTATTTTCCTCAATTAGCTTTTGTACTTTCCTTTCCATTTGACTAATTTTACTCTTTTTTTTTAATTTAACTTTTAACATTTATTTTCACACAATTTTGGGTTACAAATTTTCTCCCCTTTTGTCCCCTCCCCCCCCAAACCCGAGCTTTCTAATTGCCCCTGTGACCTATCTGCTCTCTTCTCTATCCTCCCTCCCTGCTCTTGTCTCTGTCTTCTCTTTTGTCCTGTAGGATCAGATAGCTTTCTTGACCCCTTAACCTGTATTTCTTGTTACCCAGTGGTAAGAACATTACATTTGGTCCTAACACTTTGAGTTCCAACTTCTTTAGCTCCCTCCCTCTCCACCCCTTCCCCTTGGAAGACAGGCAATTCAGTATAGGCCATATCTGTTTAGTTTTGCAAATGATTTCCATACTAGTTGTGTTGTATAGGACTAACTATATTTCCCTCCATCCTATCCTGTCCCCCATTACTTCTATTTTCTTATGGTCCTTTCCCTCCCCATGAGTGTCGACCTCGTATTGCATTCTCCTCCCCATGCCCTCCCCTCTAATCTCCCCCCCACCCTGCTTGTGCCCCTGTCTTCCACTCTCCTGTATTATGAGATAGGTTTTCCTATCAAAATGAGTGTGCATTATATTCTTTCCTTTAGTGGATTGTGATGAGAGTAGACCTCATGTTTTTCTCTTGCCTCCCCTCTTTATCCAACCACTAATAGGTCTTTTGCTTGCCTCTTTTATGAGAGATAATTTGCCCCATATAACTTCTGCCTCTCTCCTTCCAATATTTCTCCCTCACTGCTTGATTTCATTTTTTTTTTAAGATATGATCCCATCCTCTTCAATTCACTCTGTGCACTCTGTCTCTATGTATGTGTACGTGTGTGCATGTGTGTGTGTGTGTGCTCCCACCCAGTACCCAGATACTGAAATGTTTCAAGAGTTACAAATATTGCCTTTCCATGTAGGAATGTAAACAGTTCAACTTTAGTAAGTCCCTTATGACTTCTCTTTGCTGTTTGCCTTTTCATGGTTCTCTTCATTCTTGTGTTAGAAAGTCAAATTTTCTTTCCAGCTCTGGTCTTTTCATCAGGAAAATTTGAAAGTCCTCTATTTCATTGAAAGACCATTTTTTCTCCTGAAGTATTATAGTCAGTTTTGCTGGGTAGGTGATTCTTGGCTTGAGTCCTAGTTCCTTTGACTTCTGGAATATCCTATTCCATTCCCTTCTATCTCTCAATGTGTAGAGGGTGCCAGATCTTGTGCTATCCTGATTGTATTTCCACAATACTTGAATTGTTTCTTTCTAGCTGCTTGCAATATTTTCTCTTTTACCTGGGAATTCTGTAATTTGGCCACAATGCTCCTGGGAGTTTCTCTTTTTGGATCTCTTTCATGCGGTGTTCTGCGGATTCCTTGAATATTTATTTTGCCTTCTGGTTCTAGAATGTCAGGGCAGTTTTCCTTGATAATTTCATGGAAGATGATGTCTAGGCTCTTCTTTTGATCATGGTTTTCAGGTAGTCCCAGAATTTTTACATTGTGTCTCCTGATTCTATTTTCCAGGTCAGTTGTTTTTCCAATAAGATATTTCACATTATCTTCCATTTTTCGAATCTGCGTGGTATGTTCTGAGATATCTGTCTTTCTCATAAAGTCCTTAGCGTCCATCCATACCATTCCAGTTTTGAAAGATCTATTTTCTTCAGTGAGCTTTTGAATCTCCTTTTCCATTTGGTTAATTCTGCTTTTGAAAGCATTCTTCTCCTCATTGGCCCCTTGCACCTCCCTTGCCAACTGAGTTGGGCTAGTTCTCAGGGTGCCAATTTCTTCAAGATTTTTTTGGTTCTCCTTTAGCAGGGAGCTGATCTGCTTTTCATGCTTCTCCCTCATCCCTCTCATTTCCCTTCCCAGTCTTTCCTCCACCTCTCTAACTTGATTTTCAAAATTCCTCTTGAGCTCTTCCATGGCCCGAGCCCATTGGGTGGGCTGGGACACAGAATCCTTGATTTCTGTGTCTTTGCCTGATGGCAAGCATTGTTCCTCCCCATCAGAAAGGAAGGGAGGAAGTGTCTTTTCCCCGAGAAAATACCCTTCAATGGTTTTATTTCTTTTCCCTTTTCTTGGCATTTTCTCCAACCAGTGGCCTGACCTCTGAATGTTCTCCTCACACCCACCTCGCCTCCTGGTCCTCCCAGCCAGCGTTTGCGGACTGAGATTCAAATGCTGCTTTCTGCCTTAGGGTTTTTGGCGGGGGCAGGGCTGCTATTCATTGTGAGAATTAAGATCAGGTGGTCAGGGGCAGGGCTGCCTCTCTGGCTCAGTTCCCTCAGGGGGTTTATGCACAGACCATCCACAATGGATCCAGGCTCCCGCCAGTTTGGGGAGCCCCTGTCTGTAGCCGCCTCTCAGCTTCTATCTCCTGGGGGGTCCCGAGCCATGGGGGCACCCCACTCCCCTCTCGACCCACCAAAGACACTCTCTCACCTATCCCCGTCAGTCACCTGTTGGTGGGGGGGGCTAGTGCCGCCGCTGGAGATCCCGTCCCCATAGCCCTCTCAGATCTTTTCCTCACAGTGTCGTGGCCGCGGCAGGGCTGCCCTCTGCTCCCCGTCCCGGCGCCCAGTCCCCGGCGCGAAGGACCCCCCACGAGAGGTTTGCAGGTCTCTCCGGAACAAAAATCTCCCTCGCTCCAATATTCCGTGGTCTCTGGGTGCAGAATTCGCCCTGGGTTAGTCCCCTCTGGGTTCGGAGCTATGTGTATGTGCGTCTTTCTACTTCGCCATCTTGGCTCCGCCCCCGACTAATTTTACTCTTTAAGGAGTTGTTTTCTTCAATGGATTTTTGTATCTCCTTTTCCTTTTGACCAATTTTACTTTTTAAGCAGTTTTCCAAGCTGTTAACTTTTTAAATAATTCTATTGCATTGCTCTTATTTTTTCCTCAGTTTTTCTTCTCCCTCTTTTATATGATATTTAAGCTCCTTTTGGAGCTCTTCCCACGAATTCTTTTTGGGCTTGAGATCACTTCCTGATTTTCTTTGGGTTTTGCTCATACGTGTTTGTGTGTTGGTGTTCCAGTTAACCAGAATAACTTTCTTTGGTCAGATTCTCTTTTTGTTGTTTTTTTACTCATCTTTCTTTTTTTTTTTTTTTTGGCCTTTTCTCTTTCCTTTAAATTTCTCTACTCATAGGGTAGCAGGGGGCACTGTCTCAGGTTTCTTGTGCCTGTGGGTGTAGGCCCTAACTGTTTACCTGGTGCTGCACTGATGTTGCCCTGAGGTCCATGGGGAACCCTTGTGTTTGGTGCTGCACTGAAGGGGTACAGTGGGGCGTGGCTGGTTCAGTTTCAGGCTGTAGGAGTCTGGCAGCTTACCTGGTGCTGAGCTAGGATTTTAGTGGTAATGTCCAATGTGTGCTGAGGGCAGTGGAGTATTTCTGCATTTCTCCTGGGGTACACTGAAGTGCTAGAGGTCTGGCCTCTGGAGGATACCTATCTGCCTAGGGCTACACTGAAACATGAGCTAGATTCTACTGGTTCTCCTGGCTTTGCTAAGGCATGTAGGGTGGTCCTGGTATTGGGGTTTGCCTGCCCCACCACACTGCGGGGGCCTAGGATCTTCCACTAGTTTGCTGAGGTGGGCCTTGCTGGGATGTTTTCTCACCTGGACTGTGCTCCCTTTTCATCCAAGTGAGATGAACCTTCCTTGCTGATCCTCCTAGTTTCTTGGACTAAAAGATTGTTTCATCTTCTCTTTTTCGCTGGTGCTGCTGTTCCAGGATTGGTTTTGGGGTGCTATTTTGTGGGTATTTGAAAGTGAATATGGGAGAGTTACAGTGATTCACTGCATACTCAGCCATCTTGACTCCTGGAAGTAGAATACATGGAAGTGCCATTGTAAGGTGTCAAGGGAGGTAAGGAAGTAGATACAAGGATACAGATTTTTTCCCAAGAATTTTGACTGTGAAAGAATCAAAACTGGTCTAGGAATCTTAAAAGTGAATTAAGCATAGTCCTGGACCAGAAAGAGTAGACAATCTGACTGATGACACTTGGTCCTATACTAGCTGTCCCAAAAGTCTTAGTGTAGTTTTAAGTTATTAAAGCGATTTAAGTAATTAAAGCTTAAAATCTCCTCAAGACTTTTGGGATGGTGCATATGAATGTGTGTACTATTAATCGTGATTAAAGGCAATTAACAGGAAACTTTGAATTGTACAAAAAGTAAACACACTCTTTACAGCGTGTTCATATAAAGACGAAAGGATTAGCTCCTTTGTGAACTGTTTTGCTACCTGCAGTAGGAAATTGTTCACATAAGAATAGATGGGTGAAGGTTTTTTTAGTAAGTAGAAGAACGTGAACTGTTTTTCTTTCTGAACTTCTATAATTTGCTAGAGGATTCATTTGAATATCTTTTTCCATGTTTTTTGATTGAACTATGTGCATAGGGTTTTTTTTTTTCTTTTTAGTATTGTGTCTAGTGTGTATTTGTTTTACAATTAGAACCACATTCCTATGAATGTTCCCATGTACTTTTCTCTCTTGCATTTAGTTTGAACTCTTGTGTGATCACAATCTTCTTATAGACTTTAGGTAATAGAATATATTTAGTTTTTTTTTTTAATCAACAACCTACTTAATGGAAATCTTTTGAATTATTTTATCAGAAACAAATCTTACTACATCCATTTTTTCCCCCAGAAGGGAAAATTACTTTATCAATTATGTCATATGAAGCTTGATGTTCCTATGTATGCAATAGAAAGTGACAGATGCTGCCAGCTTTAAGATGGGGCCTAAAAGCATTAAAAAAAAAAATGGAATTATAGTACAGTGTATTTTATTTGTTCTGCCTGACAGGCCAAGTGCTTTGCACACCCTGCTGAGCTGAGCCTAGAAAAACCTGCTGTTCTGCCAGTAGCTTCCCTATGGAGCATAGCATTCTTTAGACTTCCCTAATGACTCTGATGTCATAAAGGGAGCTTTATTAAAATAAATACAGTATGAGATTTTCAGTCTAATGGTACCCTGACTAATTCAATAACCAACCCATGTCTTACTCCTCTTTGGCACCACCATCAATTAAAGGAATTTCTAGTAATTGTATACCTGGTAGGAATGGTGTTTTCCAAAAGTATGCTCTAGTCTTGATGCATGCAATAACAACATCTTTTTAAGGTCTTTATCTAAAGACCTACTTGTGTTTTAGAATAATTACCTAGTCGCTTGAACTGCTGTGAGAATAATTAAATAATAATGCTTACCCCTATTTGGAAGAGGGAGCTACTTATACACAGTGAGATTAAATGCTGCCCTTGGGCTATCTGTCAAGTCAGCCCCAGTGACAGGATTGGAAGTGGTGGCTAATTTACCCTTCTGCTTTAGTTGGTAATGGCAGCTCCTACTAATGTGTTCTAACTTATTACTTGCCCCCCTCCCCACCCAAATTAATCTGTTTTTAATAATGGATTTTAGAATCAAAAAGAGCATGCAGTTGAATTGATGACTTCATAAATTTACTCCCCTCCCTCCCCATGACACCCCTCCCTTCCCCCCCCCCCCAACCAAACCACAAGGACAGCTTGGTGCTAGGCAGGAAGATGATGTTAAATCTCTTACTCATTAGCTCATTGGACCGATTTTGGAGGTTTGATAATTTGAGAACAGCATATGAATTAATGGTAATATTTCAAGGATGGATGCCTTCATCAGTGTGGTACAGCTTCTCCTGATGCAGATTGCAGCCCCTCTGTGCCTCAGTGGGTGGTCTTAGTGAATTGCTATAGCAGAAATAAAAACTGTTGCTTACTGGCAAATCTTAAGGTGATAGAACCTTGTCAGTCTTTTAGGCTCAGTGCTGCTCAGCTAAAAATGAAGCCTCTCTTGTCCTGAGAGCCAGAAAAATCAGAGCTTGTACTCTGTGGTCAGGGTCACCTTCACACCATGACGTCTCTAGATCAGAACTTGAATGAATTTAGCAATGCTTTCATGAGAGATTAAATCTGGGACATTTTGAACATCTGATGCAATTACTTAAATATCTGTCTATGAACTTGATGATTGGTGTATGTTTTTATGATTACCTTGACTCTATATCTGCACAGATGGAGAAGTTGTAACTCAAAATACTAGTATGATTTTGCTCATTGAATTTCAAGTCTGAAGACCTGGGTTTGAATCCTGGCTTGATTATATCAATTCAGTAATTTGGTTGAAAAAACATTTATTGAGCACCTGCTTTAGGTAAAGGGTCTTTCTGTTAGGTGCTGCAGAGAGAAGGAGCTATCCCCCCAAATAAAACCAAGGCTGGAAATCCCAAACATCGCCCTTCCAAAAAGTCCACAGAAAGGTGCACCACATACACATACACAGGCACACAGACATACGTCCATGGGCACACATACATGTACACACATAGACACACACGCACACCATCCTTTCTCTTCATTTTCTTCCCTTCTCTTCCCTCAGGGAAGTTGTATTATAGTTGGGGACCCATTGAGATAATAATTGTATAACCTGCCACATAGTAAGAATTATATAAATATATATAAATATATAAATAAGAATTATATATATATATGTATACACACACGTATATAAATTGTGGTGATGGTTGTGGTTGTTATTATTTGTGACTTTGTGGCTTTGTGATCGGGTCAGATTACTTAGCCCTCCTCAATGCCCTCCTGCGATTTGTGACTGTTTTCTTATCTCTACAATGAGTGAGTTCGACCAGATGTGCTCTAAGATTTGATGTAACTTTAAATTGCGTGTTCTATTTTCCCGATACTATACAGCAAGATTATATTGCAAGTCAGTGAGAGATCAGGAGACAAAATTGTGTTTCCAGATGATGTTATGCGTGATAGAATTGG
Organism: Notamacropus eugenii; assembly: GCF_028372415.1. NCBI lineage: Eukaryota > Metazoa > Chordata > Mammalia > Diprotodontia > Macropodidae > Notamacropus > Notamacropus eugenii. Next base: position 301,129,450 of record NC_092877.1, read on the forward strand.
AAAAAAATCTGAAATATGACCCTAAATTCAAAGAGGCTACTGACTTCATAACCTTGCACTTTCCCCCCAGTTAGTCTCTGAGAGCCTCTCAATGGAAATTTTTAAAGATGTGATTAGCAAGAAAATAGAAGAGTCATGACCTATATAAAGCCTGGAAGCTCATTATGATAGTGTGTTTTGGGAGAAATCTCATCTTTTATAGGGTATAGACAAGATAAGAATCTGTCATACAGTATTTAATGCTACTATTATCATTACATTATTCAAAATTGAAAGAGTTAAAAAAATTAAATTTCTGTTTCTTGTAAAAGCTAATTACTTTTTGGTCTTTTATTCATCTTAGGCAAAGAAACTCCACTGTAAATTGGTTTATTGGGAACTCTTGACTTTGGAACATTTTTGTAACATAGACATGCAGTATCAGAAGTTTGGATGGAGCACCATTACATTTAGTTTAAAATTGTAGATTAAAAGCAAATAAAATCCTTTATAGATTTTAAATTAATTTAGTGAAAATAGCAAATTATTTAAATTAAATTAATTCAACTCAAATGTAATCATTTTTTCTGTTTTTCTGTGAGGGAGAAGTCAGAAGCATAGATCATTAGAGCTGAAAGGGGCCTTAGAGATCACTAAGGCATCTTGATTGCTTATTCATTTGCTCATAATAGTGAATAATACTCATGGTAACAGTAAATTGGCAGTATTCATTCAGGTGAAGAACAAGAGTAGCTTCAGATTCCAAACAGTTGCTCCATAGGTACATATACTGAAAAAAAAATGCTCCTACCAAATCTTTTGGTAATGTCACCTTTGTAGTTGTTCAGGTACATATAGCCCTTTGTTGGAGAAAATTAGCTAACAGTTGAGTTTTTGGAGGGGAGCATATAGGTATATCATACATATGACTTAAGATGAAATCAGCAGGTGACATTCTGTAGTGGTATCCTCAGAAATACTATTTGGGAATATGCTCCTCTGCATCTAGTATTATACCTTTGATCTTGACCCTTTGGGTAATTTATATTCCATTACATTTAAAATGCTAATTAATATTCCTGTTACGTGATATGAAAATGAAAACATTGTGCTGAACTCCTGAGACCTGGATTCTGGACCCCTTTGCTGTGGTCTAGCTTGGTCAAGTCATTTTTCTTCATTTGTAAAATGAGAGGATTGAATTGGATAATACAGCGTTGATGGATGGATGGAAGGAATGTGATATTGTGGGAAGGAGCACTTAAAGGATTTGGAGTTTGAGGATATGAGAGTTTAAATTCCAGCATGGCCCTTTTCCACCTATGTGATGATGATGGAAAAATAATAGAATCTCTCTAGGCTACAGTGTCCTCATCTGTAAAATGAAGGAGCTTAGGTGATCTAGGTCTCTGGTTCCAAAGCTGATGACAATAACACATTGTTTGTATACCACTTTGTGATGTACAGAGTAATTACAGATGTTATTGCTTGCTGATGAAGTAGTCTTACAACCAGTATTTCCATTTTACGAATGGGGAAATTTAAGGTCAGAGAAATAAGATGATTTGCTAAGGTCCCAAAGTGTGTGGCAGAACCAGAATTTTTAGCCCAGATCTGATTTCTGATTGGAGGGAGGAGCCATAACTCTAAAACCTCCATTTAAGGAGGGGGCCTAGCAGAGGTACCTCCTCATTACTCCCTTAATCTGACTTCTCTACTGTCCCCCTGCCTGGTATCTTACTTGTGCCCCCATCCCTTTTCACCTTTCTTTTGTATTCTGTCTTCCTCCATCAGATTGTAAGCTGCTCAAAGGCAGGTGCTATTTTTCTTTTTCTTATTTGTATCCCTTGCACTTAGTACAGCCTGGTCTGTAGTAGTTGCTTAATGATTGTTTATTATGGACTCCATGTGGCTCTTCCTAGTATACCGATCTTCCTCTTGCATGACCTCATAAATTCTCTTTAATCTGTAATCTGCATCAGTTTTCAAATCTTATGTTCAATTGATGTATTCTGTAATCTCATTTAATTTTTTACGTATGTTGTTGCTCATTGCTCTGACGCTTCAGTGGCTCTGTGTGCTCATCTCTGAAGGTGTTCCCTTCACTGGTACATTTTGCGGCCTATCCGGATTTTATCCCATGTCATTCTTGCATAGATTTGCTTCACACAGGCCACCCAGTGTGCTGGAAGTCTTTTATGTCTTTTTTCATGTTGAGGATACCAATCTGTTAACCATCTGTTATCCCTTGCTTACGTCACATAGCCAGATCATTTCCTTTAAAAAAAATGCTTTTTTTTGGTGTGTGAACTTAACCATCATCCACAGACACAAACATTTCAGTATTAAAGAATTGTAAGAAAGGGGATTATGTAAGAAATTTAGCTGGGGTTGGGAGGTTAGGCCATTAACAAGTAAAAAGAAAGTTCCTGTCCTCAAGAATCTTACATCCTAAAAGGGGAAGACCACACTTAAAATGAAGCTAAAAAAGGTGAGGAAAGTGTGAGGATGAGGTAAAGAATTGTGTGTGGATTCTACGGTAGAGAAATTAGGAGTGCAGCCTAGGGAGGAATGAGAAATGATTGACTTAGTTGCCCTCTTTAAATTGATGTAAAGAGATGGTGATAGGGAAAAAAGAGATTAAAAAAAAATTTTTTTTAAATGCACAGGAAAAAGAATAAAGTACCAGAAGCAGACCCAAACAGATTCCTTCTTTTTTTTACATTGTTCCTCCTTCTTGCTTTCCCTCTTTCTCTTTCTTGAACCTATGTTATAAGTGAAAATATCCTGCAATTTCCTTGTACCTAGTATGTGTCTCTGCACTAATCTTTGGGTCACCCTTAATTTCTTAAAGACTCTGATATTTGCAACCATAGAATGTTGTTGAGAGAGTATCTGCTTTAGAAAAGAATGGTCTTTGCAATGTGAATCAGCTTGGGAATTTTACTAGCACTGAATAATTTTCCAAATGTAACCTCATTCTCCTTCCTATTTGATTCTGGGCCCAATTCGTTGCCCTTATGATGCTTGTCCCAAATACATGTATCGATTTCCCAGCACAAATGCAGTGATCATTCTACTACATATTGTTTCATAGATATATTTGCATCTATTTCATTTTTCCTGAGTGGACTGTTAGACCAATCTTTTTTTATTTTTATTTTTAATAAATATGGTCACGATTGAGCAGGTCTTGTAATATTCTAGATAACTTGAAGGGAGATGTTCTTCCTGAAGAAGAGAAGATTTATGGAAGATGTGATAACTGTCTTCAAGCATCAGATACGTCTTCTTATGGAAAAAAGGATTAGACTTAATCTAATGGGCCCCAGAAGATAGACTGAGGAGCAGTAGGTAAAAGTTGCTAAGGCAGATAGATGGCTTTATTCAGAGAAACTGGCTAATCAGTAGGGCATTCTCGTATCAGTATGGAATGGACTAAATCTATCTCTAAGATTTTCAAGAATCTAGAGCAGCATTCCTTTTAGCAGAATATATATAACTACGTAGTCTTTTTAAACTTTGGGAATGGGGAGTGAACTTGTGCTGATACAGTGGATGCATCTCTTACTTTTATGGACGCTTTGCTATTCCTTTTTTCTCTGCTACTTTTATGCTGTTGTCTTTGCCCTGTTCTTCTGGGACTAGTCAGCACATCATCATCATCATCTTGCTCTTGGAGTGGCCAGAGATGACTTGCTCTTTGTCATCATCCATTGATCCTGTTGCTTCTCCAGGGTGGGGATGCAGCTCAGTATAAGTCCATGGATTAGATACTCTTTCCCCTCCTATCATACAACTGTTTAGAAAAGGACTTAAATACATATATGCTCCATGTATAACTGTTATCAAATTGCTTTTCTTCTCAATGAGCAGGGAGGGAAAGAAAGGAGGGAATTTGGAACTCAAAATTTGAAAAAAAAAAGTTAAAAATTGTTTTTATATGTGATTGGAGAAATGAAATATTTACACATTTAAAAAAAAAAGCACATATATATGCTTCCAGTTAGGGGAGCAGGGTGGTGCCTTGGTGCCTACTACCAATACTTTTTCTTTAAGGATTCAGTTCATTGTGAAGGATCTAGGCTGAATCTATGAGACATGTTTTTGTGGTTCAGATCCCTTCTTTGTACTCTGTGCCTAGTCTCTGAAGCAATGTACAGTTTGACCACTGGCACTTGGGTTGAAGAAAAAACTATGAATACATTATTCTGTATTTTAGGCATAAGTCTTCCAGGACCAATAATTATTTTATTTATCATTATTCTAATATCTAAGCATTTTTAGTCTAGAGAAAGAGATGCCACACTGACCCTCAGACATGGTTCTCTACCCCAAGGTGATATAAATTTCTCAAATAAGGAAAAGATTCTAAGGTGTCAAAATACAGTTTAGGCGTTAGCATTTCAGAAAAATTACTCTTCAGTTCTATCCTAAACCAGTCCCCTAAAGGAATAAAAGGAAAGGCCTCTTTTCTGAAGTTAGTATTGTAATCCTTTCTGAATTACCAAAGATGGTATTTCCTATAGGTGGATCTTCTTAACTAAGATAGAGTTAAGTTTCTTCTTAACCATTTCTTTTTTACATTGTTCTGAAAGGGAAAAATCTAGGAAGGGTTTTCAAACCAGTGAATAAGTTATTTCTCACTGTTTCTAGATGAAACAAAAAGGGGTACAATGGATAGAGTGATGGAGCTGGAGTCAGGAAAGAAGATTTGGATTCACATTGGGTCTCAAATACTTATTACTTATGTTATAGGAGAAATATCTGCTCTGAGTTCATGGAATAAGTGCTGCCAATTATATATTAACCACAATGCAGAAATTATAGAGGTTAAAAACCTAGTTTTTTATTGTTATGATCAAGCCTCAGAGAAAACCTGACCAACTGTTGGGATTCTACCAAGTTTTCTTACGGGAAAAATTATGTCAGAGTGACAGAGAAATAATTCATTTACACAGTGTAATCTTGTATATTCTTCTTAGGCTATAAAAGTTAAAGAGGAATCTATAACCCATACTTCCTTCAACGTCATGGAAGTTGAACAAACTAAGCTGAGTTGTAATCTCATACAACCCCTAAGGAAACAGACTTCATCAAATAAACTGTAGGTGAACTGTCAGGTTACAGATTAAACTCCATTTAGAGGATTTGCAAATAGACTGATTGAGGAGGAGAATTTAAAACAGATTCTGAGTTAACCAAAAACTGAAGTAATAATGTCCCTGAGTCCTGGATAATAAAAAGAAAATAAAAAATTCCCCTAATGGCTGCGTTACCCTGGCCAAGTCATTTAACCTCTGTCTGCCTCAATTACCCTCATTAGTAAGATGGGGATAACAATAACACCTATCTCCTAAGGTTATTGTGAGGATGAAAATGAGTTATTTGTAAAGTACTTTACAAACCACAAACCCCCATAATTGTATGCTAGCTATTATTACAAATATGCTTTCACTCTTGAGAGAGGAGATAGGTTCCACAGAAGAAAAATCAGAGGGGGATAAGAAGGGACAGCCGAGTGGAGCTGATGTACTTTAAGAGAGCCTTCCCTGACTGGTTATACCTTCAAATTCTGCGTGGTGAATATCATAAAAACTGATCAGTTTAATATCTGTATCAGTGTGGATTATAGCACTTTTGTCTTCCAAATAATGGTTTTCCTCCCTAACCCGAGGGTCAAGAGAGTTCATGGCCAGTGTGTGACCTCTGTTCTCTTCCTATAGCCTCTGTCCCTAGTATGAAAAAGCAGGGCCATGAGTGGAAGACTGTTTGAGACTGACCCCTCTGCTTAGACTGTGAGGTAGCCTGTAAATTCACACTCAGCCCCTGAGTTTCAGGAGTGAACTTGATCCGTAGTCTGTCTTCAAGAACTTGCCCTTAAGAATTCCTATTCTTTCAAGATTCTGCCTCAAGAATCATCTTCATGAAGCTTTTCTGAATCCCCCTACTTGTTAGCATTCCCTGCCACTTATATTTATATTCTATTTTGTATATACTTATGTACACATTGTCTCTTAGAGAGAATGTAACCTTGAGAGTAGAAACTTTAATTTTTGTCTTGATGACTTCACTGTCCAGAGTATATATAGTAAGCACTTAATGATTGCTTGTAAGTCTGTTCATTAAGGACCTTAACCTTGCTCACCTGACTAGGGAGCCCATGGGCTAGGGGAGAGATAAGGGTAAAGTCCTGGGTAACTGTTGTGCCTTTCTGTCCTTGTGGCCGCTAAAGGGAGTGATCTGCAGAACAAAGAAACAGTATCCATGGAAATTTCATCTGTGTCATAGAGAAGCTCACTTTGTATAGCATCTTCCCTATGATAGAACTCTTCTGCATGCTTACTTAGGTATAAAACTTAACCACATTCTCACTTGAGGTGGAATTGTTCAAGCTGAATAGCCAGTTATGACTTACAGTTCTTAGAATGAAATTAGATCCCTTTTTAAAAGCCTACCTTGAACATCTTCTGAAAAGAGTAGGTATTGACCAGTATTTGAATGTTACGTATATGGCACACCATGGAGGTGTGATTAAAAGCCAATTCTGTTACATTTAGTTTCTCTGGCTAAGATACTTATAGTGAGTTAAATCACCATTTAACAATAACAAATACCTACCTCCTTATCTTTGATACAAACATGAATGTCGCTATTACTATGTGTAAGACGCTAAATTTCACACTCTCTTCCCTTTGGAAATTAACACAGCAAATACTTCTTATGTTATAACTGGAGACATATAATTTACTCGGGTAAATAAATATTTTAGGCATAGTCTGTATATAAAGGCCCATCTCTGTATATATACGTGTTTATTATAAAACCATCTCTTAGAATTCAGAACATGGAAGAAGAAGATAGCTTATTGTCTTTTATTGCAGGGCTGACAGAATGTTTATTAATGGTTATGGATTTGAAATGAGCATCTTACTAAATGGGAGTCTTGGGCCAACCTCTGACCCTTTGTCTTAAAGGTTTGAGAATAGATAATATGAAAGAATACCAGCTTGTTTCCAGATGGCTGCATGCCTGATGCTCCTTTATGTTTAGCTGTCATTCAAATATGAATGCCCGGTGATTATAAGTGTCTCTTTTTCTTTCCTGGACTGAAATGAAACCTTTTATGCATTGTGTGTTAAAACAGATTAACTGTTTGGCTCATCAATGGGAAAACTAGAACAATAGTCTCCAACTCAATGGTATAGTAAAAGAATGTGCTTTTGGGAACAGGGTCTAAGGTTCATAGACAAATTTGTACATTCACATCTTGGTCTAGAGAAGGATTGATTTAGATGCAACAGTAAATCTCTTTGACATTTTAGTTTTATAATTATACATAGACCAGAGATCTCTTTATAACCTCTAGGAATATCCTTTTGCTACCTTAAAGAATATTTTCTGGTTTCATCAGGTGAAAACGAGATTGATTTTTTAGAATTATAGCAAATGAAAAATCCCATATTAATATTTCTTTAGTGTAGTAAAATGGGATAAAGAGAAATGTAATGTACACACAGATATGCATATATCTATGTGTATATATACATATTGTATTTATGTATGATTTTGTTTATTTTGGAAATAAACTAGAATATTCAACATTGTCTTTTAGCATACTATGAAAAACTTATTGGGTTAATGTATTTTATATTGTGCTCATAGCTCATCATTTCAATGTCATTTATTTGCTAATCCAGCAATTTTGTGAGCTAAAAAGCTAGCAAAGGTAGGCAATAATAATTTGGGTACCGTTGCAGTGCAGGGCTGCCTAGAGGCAAGAAGATAGACAGGTCATTGAGAGGTCATCTTGTCTACTCTTAATTTTTGAAGCATGGCAATGCAAAATGTATGATAATGGCCATAGGCTCAGTATTTTAGGGAATTGGCCTCTGCATTTTAGGAAGCTAGAGTAATGCTGGTCTTATAGGATATGATGAAAAAGTCACTTATTGTCCCTAAAAATCTACAACTTCTCTGTAACTTAGAGTCTTAAAGAATTTCCTAGAGAATAGGAACATAAGCACATATTTATATTTTAGATCTCTTCTTCTAAAATTATAGGCTTATAGAACACCTACACATCCATAACCTCCTCCCCAATATTTATCTCACATGGAGTGTGTTCAACTTCTACGTTAACTCATGTTGACAATGCAGAGGTTTTTTTTCTTTTGGTTATCACTTTTGTCATAAAAAGGTTGTTTTTGTGCTTGTGAAAAAGAGTATGAGACAGCCCTCATAGAATGTCTGTACTGTGGAACTGTGATGTAAAATACTTAAAGTTACAAAATTAAAATTTTGGAAATATTTAAGTAGAGACTGATGTTTAAATGGAAGTAAAATCTAATTTTAAATAACCTTGTTTTTCTTATTATTTAACTTAGTGCCCTACTTTATGCTCTTCCACAGCACAGGAAACCTTGAACTGAGGGAATTTTGCAGTTTGTAACAGCTGACTCTAAGTGTTAGACTGAAAGCAGCTTGACTATCTTGGGATATGTAAACACTCACATCAAAGACTTAGAGGAACTAAGTTTAGGAACTTGAATAAGGAATTAGGGAATCTCCAGGTGTGGTTAAAACTTTTGTGGTGTAAAGAAGATCAGCCGCAGGATTGTGACAGAGGGCATTTGAATCAGGGAAGTGCTGTGAAATTTGGACGTTGCTGCAAGTACACTGCCATTGATGTGGGCCTGAGAACCAGTGGGAGAAAAATGTTGAACTCTGTTGGTGAATTTTTCTCTATCTCCAAAATTTCCTACTGAGTGGTTTGACTTTATGGTTATCTCTTCCAAAATATTTATTCTGTAATTTCAGTTCAACAAACATTTATTTCCTGCCTATTCTTTGCAGAGCATTGCAATGTCTAAGTGTTAATACATTTCAATATTTTATATAAACTAGAGCTATATTGGCTAATTTCTCGGGTATAAGCTCTGATGAAAGAGAATAAAGAGGAAATGAGTGATAAAAAGAGAGAATGGATAGTAGAGTTACAAAGTAGCCTTGCACAGGCTCAGAATTACTTAGGTATTGTACTAATTCTAAGTAAAATCAAATTAAGTGCTACTTCCTGAAACACTGAAATATTGGGTTGTTACAAGCCAATGAGAATAGCTATCATCCAGAAAAACTAATGCGCTAGTGGTGTCTGTACTATGTGATATGCAGTAGACATAGCTATATTCTAGCAGACCTCTTAATAGATAGCTCACCTAGTTGTTAACTACGTAATTTTTCTTTTTTATATTCTAGCATTTTTATTTTTAAATTTTTATTTATTTTATTCTGAACTTAAGAAATAAAACAAGCATTTTCATAACAGTAGAATAGAAAAAAAGATGATTATACATGAAATAGCAAATGTATTAAATAAACTTGCTATTCCTTTTAATTATATAATTAAGTTATTATGTAAATTTCTTTTTCTCTCTTCTCCCCCTCTCCCTCCTATGGCTACTGTTAGACACAAATAGGTGTATAGATGTAAAAGCATTCTGTACATACTTCTATTTATCAGTTCTTTCTCTGGATGCAGATAGATCCTTCATATGTCCTTTGTAATTAATTTGTGTATTTATAATAGTCAAAATGACTTAGTCAAAGTTGTTCCTTTTAAAAATTTATTTATTTTTAGTGGTCAACATTCATTTTATTTTTATTTTTAGTTAATTAATTTTTAATTTTCAATATTCACTTCCATAAGATTTTGACTTGTAAATTTTCTCTTCTTCCCTCCACTCCCCTCAAGATGGCATACAGTCTCATATAGCTCTTATACATACATCTATATTAAGCGCACTCAGAGTGATTATCAGTAGTAACTATGGCTCTTTTCTTCCCAGCTTGATTTACTTTTTTTTTTTTTTTTTTTTTGCTCATTAAAGGGACCATTCCCTGATTACTTCTTAAAGAGGCTTATTCACTGATTGGGCATTACCTCACTCCGAGTGAGTACCGGAATAGACCAAGGTCTCCCATTGCATCCTGGGCTTTCTCCAGTCATTCTGATGAATATCTGGTCACTGGATCCAGATGACTCAGGAGGGGAAAGTGAGGCTGGTGACCTTGCACAGCCCTCCGTCACTCGAAACAAAGTCAAGTGCAGGTCATGTCATCATTCCCTTGACGTCATGGTCTTCTTCGAAAACGAAGGACAAACACAGACAGACACAGACAGATTTTCACGTTAGTCGTGTTGTAAAGAAGAATTCGAACCCATGGGAAGAATCATGAGAAAGAAGAAACAAAAATAAAAAAAGAGAAGAAATAGTATGCTTTGATTTGCATTTAGATGCCATAGTGTTTTTTCTGGATGTGGATAGCATTGCCCGTCTTTTGGATTTGTCTTACATCTTGAATTGCTGAGAAGAGATAAGTCTATCAAAGTTAGTCATTGCTTAATGTGACTGTTACTGTATACAGTGTTGTCCTGGTTCTGCTTACTTCACTCAGCATCAGTTCATATAAGTCTTTCATGGTTTTTCTGAAGTCTGCCTTCTCATCAGTAGTATTCTATTATATTCATATAGCACAACTTGTTTGGCCATTCCCTGATTGATGGATATCCCGTCAATTTCTAATTCTTGGCCACCACAAAAAGAACTGCTATAAATTTTTTTGTACATGTGGGTCCATTTCCAATTTTTATGATCTCTTTGGGATATAGACCTAGAGATTGTAGTGCTGGGTCAAAGGGTATGCCCAGTTTTATAGTCCTTTGGGCATAGTTCCAAATTTGCTTTCCAGAATTGTTGAATAAGCTCATAACTCCACCAACAATTCATCAGTGTTCGAATTTTCCTACATCTTCTCCAACATTTAACATTTTCCTGTTTTGTCATGTTAGCCAATTTGATAGGTGTGATTTAGAGCATTTTTATATAACTATAGAGAGCTTAAATTTCTTCATCTGAAAACTGCCTGTTCATATTCTTTGATAATTTATCAATTGGGAAGTGACTTGTATTCTTATAAATTTGACTCAGTTCTCTATATTTTTGAAAGGAAGCCTTTGTCAGAGACACTGGTTGTAAAAATTGTTTCCAAACTTTCTAATTCCCTTCTAATCCTGTTGCATTGATTTTATGCAAAAACTTTTCAATTTAATGTAATTAAAATGATCTATTTTGCATTTCATAATGTTCTCTATCTCTTGTTTTGTCATAAATTCTTCCCGTCTCCACCAGTTGTTCTTAAAACAATGTTACTGCTACTATATAGTGTTCTGCTCATTTCACTCCTCCTTATTTTGTTCAAGTCTATTCATGTTTTTCTAAGATCACCAAGCTCATCATTTCTTATAGCACAGTAGTATTCCATCACAATCATATACCATTTATTCAGCCATTCCCCAATTAAAGGCATCCCTGCAATTCTAGTTCTTTACTACCACAAGGAGAGCTGCTATAAGGATTTTAGAAGGTACAGGTTCTTTTCCTTTTTTCCTAATCATCTTTGGAAATAGACCTAGTAGTGGTATTGCTGGGTCAAAGGGCATAGGCAGTTTAATAACTTTTGGGGCACAATTCCAGTTTGTTCTCCAAAATGGTTGGATCAGTTCACAGTTCCACCAACAGTGAATTGGTGTACCATTTTTTTTCACGTCTCCTCCAACATTTGTTGCTTTCCTCTTTAATCATTTTAGCCAATCTAATAGGTTTAAATTGATATCTCAAGGTTTTTTAAATTTACTTTTAGAAAACAGCTCTTAGGTACCACCTCACCCCTGTCAGATTGGCTAGTATTACAGAGAAGGAAAATGGTAAGTGTTGGAGAAGATGTGGGAAAATTGGAACACTCATGCTTTGTTCATGGAGTTGTGAACTGAGCCAGCTATTCTGGAGAGCAATTTGGAAATATTCCCAAAGGGCAATCAGACTACCTACCCTTTGATCCAGCAATACCACTGCTACGTCTGTATCCCAAAGAGATCATAAAACTGGGAAAAGGACCCCCGTGTACAAAAATATTTTTAGTAACTCTTTTTGTGGTGGCCAAGAATTGGAAATTGAGGGGGTGTCCATCAATTGGGGAATTGCTGAACAAATTGTGGTATATGAATGTAATGGAAAACTAGTGTTCCAGTAGGAATGATGAGCAAGTAGATTTCAGAAAAACCTGGAAAGACTTACATGAACTGATGCTGAGTGAAGAGAGCAGAACCAGGAGAACATTATACATAACAACAGCAACATTTTGCAATGATTAATTTTTTTTATTATAAACTTAACTCTTTTAAACAATGCAACAATCCAAGACAATTCCAAAAGACTTGTGATGGAAAATGCTAACCACATCCAGAGAAAGAACTATGGAGTCTGAAAGCAGATAAAGCATGCTATTTTCACCTTTTGTTTGTTTGTTTGTTTTTTCTTCCTTGTGATTTTTCCCTTTTGTTCTGACTCTTCTTTTACGGACTGATTTGGAAATCATGACTGATTTGGAAATATGTTTGACATAATTATATGTGTATAACTTATATCAGATTGCTTGCTGTCTTGGGAAGGAAGAAAAATTTGGAATTCAGAATTTTACAAAAATGAATGTTGAGAACTGTCTTTATGTGTAATTGAAAATAATGCTATTGAGGAAGAAAATGATTTAGAGCATTTTTCCATATGACTATAAATTATTTTTTCCCTCATCAGAAAACTGTCTGTTCATATCCTTTGACCATTTATCAGTTGGGGAATGATTTGTATTCTTATAAATTTGACCTAGTTCTTTATATATTTAAGATATGAGAGCTTTATCTGAGAATCTGTCTATAAATCCCCTTCTGTTTTCTTTCTGACCTTGGCTACATGCTTAATTTGTACAAGATTTTTTAAATTTAATATAATTGAAGTTATCCATTTTCACCTTATACTACTCTCTATCTCCTGTTTATACATAAATTGTTCACCTGTCCATAAGTCTGATAGGTAATATATTCCATGTTCTTCAGATTTTCTTGTAATATCTCTCTTCATTTCTAGGTCATGTATCCATTTTGACCTTATCTTGGTAAATGCCCACTTTCTGCTAGACTGCTCTCCAGTTTTCTGAGAAATTTTTTTTTTTTTTTTTTTACCAAATAATGAATTCTTATCCTCAAACTTAAATCTTTACGCTAATGAAATACAAGGTTACTACATTTATTTGCTTCTGTAAATTATATATCTACTCTGTTCCACTGAATTACCTTTCTGTTTCTTAGCTAGTACCAGATAGTTTTGATAATTGCAGCCTTGTAATATAATTTATGATCCTTTGTGTTTTTTATTAGCTCCTTTGATATTCTTGACTCTTTTTTCTTCCAAATTAATTTTGTTACTGTGTTTACTAATTCAGTAAAATAATTTCAATGATGGATGGACTGAATGATGCAACTTCGGAGGTCATTCATAATAATTCATACCTGAAGCAGAAGGCTTCTTTGACACCCTCTACAATAACTTTCACAAACTGTCAATCATTCAAACCTGTCCTTAAAAACCTCCAGAGATGGTATAGTCATTCCTTTATTGAACAACTCAATTCACTATTACATAGTTCTAACTCTTAGGAAGTTTTCTCATTGTCTCTGATTTGTACACCATTAATTTAAAAGTCTTCCTTATAGGACCAAATAGAACAATTCCATCAGTCAGTAAACATTTTAAAGCACCTACTACATGTCAGATGCTACTGTGTTAAGTGCTGAGGATACAAAGAAAGGCCAATCCTATCTGTTCTCAAGGATCTCACACTTTGATTGGCGAGACAACATGTAAATTATATACTAGGCATATACAGAGTAAATGGAGCCAATCGTAGAGGAGATAACCAACCAGGAATGGCTAAGTGACATTTGAAGTAATCCGGAGAAATTTTTTTTTTTAATTTTTATTTTGTAATGTTTAACAATCACTGCCATACAATTGCGATTTTATCCCTCCCCACCTACTCCCCACTACCCCCCTCCCTCCCCACGACTGCATACAATTCTGTATAGATTCTACATATACTTTCCTATTGAGTATATTTTCACTATAGTCATGCTATGTAGTCAGACTAAGATAAATGAAAGAAATCGTATAACAAATCAGAACATGATACACAAACACATACACATACACAAACATGATCTGCTACAATGTGTGAGTGACTTCCATATTTCTCTCTCTGAGTGTGGCAGGCATTTTGCCTTGAGATCCTCCATTGGGATTTTTTTTTTTTTTTTGGTAAGAAGTTCTTGTGTTATTACAAAAATCTAAGTCTACCAGAAAAAACTCTCACACACTGTGGTTGTTGCTGTGCATAAAGTTTTCCTGGTTCTGCTCCTTTCACTCAGCATCAGGTCATATAAGTCCTTCCAGGCCTCTCTGAAGTCTTCTTGTTCATCATTTCTTATGGCACAATAGTACTCCATTACATTCATATACCATAATTTATTCAGCCATTCCCCAGTTGATGGACATCCCCTTGACTTCCAGTTTTTGGCAACTACATAGAGTGCTGCTATAAATATTTTTGTACATGTGGGACCCTTTCCCATTTTTATGATCTCTTGGGGATATAGTCCTAGCAGCGATATTGCTGGGTCAAAGGGTATGCACATTTTTGTAGCCCTTTGGGCATAGTTCCAAATTGCTCTCCAGAATGGTTGGATGCGCTCACAGCTCCACCAACAATGAATTAGTGTTCCAACTCTCCCACATCCTCTCCAGCATTTATCATTTTCTTGTTCTGTCATGTTTGCCAATCTTATAGGTGTGATGTGGTACCTCAGAGTTGTTTTGATTTGCATCTCTCTAACCAATAGTGATTTAGAGCATTTTTTCATATGATTATAGATAGCTTTAATTTCTTCCTCTGAAAATTGCCTGTTCATATCCTTTGACCATTTATCAATTGGGGAATGACTTGTATGATTATACATTTGGATCAGTTCTCTATATATTCTAGAAATGAGGCCTTTATCCCCGAGCTTAGCTGTAAAAATTCTTTCCCAATTTACTACATCCCTCAATCCGGAGAAATTTTAAAGAAGGGAAGTTGAAAGGGGTAAGTGTAACAGCTGTGGAGGCCTGTGAACTTTAGTCCATGGCCAGAAGAGTGAGCACTTCTCCATACTGTCAAGTGGGATACTTTCCTAGGATTTGGGTTTAGACTTTAGCATAAGATATGAACTGCTGTTTACTGTGTAATGGAAATCACAGATGAAAGCCATATCACAACTATTATAAAAGTTTGCCTGAAGCTTAGCAAGTGATTGGATTCCAAAAGGAATATATGAATGGTGTGTAATACAATAACATATACTTGTTAAGCCCCTCTTGGTGCACCTAGGTGGAGGAGGAACTAATTTGGATTAGATTGTAAACTTCTTATAAGGTCTTTGCCTTGTTGGGATGGGAGGATGAGAAACAAAATCTGGTAGGTAATATGACTGTTACTGTTACATGATGAGCTTAAGGTGAGGTCTGACCTTGCAATTAGGAAACCTTAATTCAAGTCCTATCAACCAACTGCCACACACAGGGCAGGCAAGCCAACCTAGAAGCATCAGCAAGGTGCCTTGAGGGAGAGATAAGAAGCAGCTTGTGCCAAACAAATCAACTACCCTCACCACCTTGATGACCATGTTCCTCAAGATCCTGATGGGGATAACCTAGGACCTGGAACCCAAGAGTCCTAGAAAGAATGAAACTAAATAATGACATTAAAGAAGAGGCATTTGCATTGCTTTGTTGCTTCACCCTAAGGACCGCAGGATTTTGCCATTCAACTTACTGTTGAAATCTTCCACGTATGTTATTTCCTCCATTAGCATGGCAACTCATTGAGAGAAGGGACTGTCTTAATTTTCTGTTTGTAGTCTCAGCACTTGTCACAGTGCTGCATCCATTGAGTAGCTGCAGATCTTCATCCATTGATGAAATTCTAGGTCGCAGCTGCTACAAAACCCCCAGAACTTGTTAGTTAAAAAACAGTTGGTATACTGGTGTGGTAGAGAAAGGAGGAAATAAAAGGGAAGGAGGCTTCACCAAAAGAGGTGAAGTTTGAGTTACGCAGCTATCAATTGAACATGCAAAGAAAACATTCTCTACATAGCAAATAACGTGAGCACTGACATAAGGACAGGAGTGTTTATCTTCTTACAGTGGGAGTGGGGGGAGGAGCACGCTATAGGGAGGGGTACACAGTGTTACACACTGGCTACATCAAAGAATGGAAAGCTGTTATTGGAGGTGATGGTTTTGTTATTTACTATTTTTTTCTTAGTCAGAGTTTAATTATCAGGAAAACTTTATACAAGTTTAAAAGGTTGGTTAATATTTCTGATATTTGGCCCAATTGAATTCCTCTATAAAACTGACCTCTGTTTAAATCAACTATGTTTAGTTTCCTTCCATTGCCTTGATTTTCTGATTCTAAACAGGTTCTCTAATTTATCAACCTCATTCAAGATCAGATACTATATATAATTCACTATCATTTTAGATTTTTGTCTACTACTTCAAGCCCTCTTTTGAAGAAGTAATTTGATTTAGGAAATACTTCGGTATTTCTTGGCAATCCATTCTGATATCTTTCCCTCCTTTTGTCTTCCCCCACTTCTTTTGCCCCTCTCCTCTCTTTTTGTTCCCCTCTCCCTTCTCTTCCCAGCGTTGTTCTCCCCATTTGTCTTGAACGCTTCTTCCTGTCCCTCTGCTATTCTTTCCCTCTCCCATCTCTTAATTCTCCCATCTCCCTTTTTTTCTCACCCCCCTCCCCTGTCTCCTTCCCCATTCTTTTTGCCTTTCCTTCCTTTATCTCCCAAAGCCCATATTCATGTTTGCATGTTCTAGGACATGTGAAGATTATTAGTGGGGCAACATTTGGATATTTTCTTTTAATGCCATTTCTCTTGTTTGTATACCAAGCTGAAACATGAATTCAGCAAAATAGAAATATGTCTATTTTATGATGGAATTAGCAAACAAATCATGAGATGATGATTAGATTTACTTGGTTAGAGATGGAGAAACCCCACTTTTTAACAAAAATTTTCAATTAATAAACATTTGCTCTCTCACTTTTCTTGCCTTACTGGAAAAAAAGAAAAGAAAACGAAAACCACTATAATAAATACGTATAGTTGAGCAAAGCACATTCAATATTGATTATGTCTAAGAATGTACGTCTGATTCTGCATATTTAGTCCATTAATTCTCTGTGAGGAGACTGGTAGTGCTCTTTATCTTCAAATCTCAGGAATCAGGATTATCCTTGCACTGATAACAGGTCTTAAGTCTTTCAAAATTGTTTATTTTTTTACATAGTTATTGTTATAGTAACTTTCCTGCTTCTGTTTACTTCACTCTACATTATTTCATACAAGTCTTCTTAGTTTTCTCTGAAACAGTCTCCTTCATCATGGAATAAGAATATTCCACTTCTTTCATATACCATAATTTGTTCAACTATTCGCCCCCCCCCCCAAGTGATACCCATTTAATTTCCAGGTTTTTTGCAATCAAAAAGAGTGATGCTATAAATATATCTATATATAAGACTTGGACTTTTCCCTCATTCTTTGATCTCTTTGGGGTATAGGTCCAATAGTGTTGCTAATGCATCAAGAAAGGTGCATAATTCACTAACGTTTTGTGCTTAAGGATCACCAGCTTTTAATGCCAGTCTTGAAGGATATTAGTCTTTTTAGTTTTTTGGGTGGAAGAATAGGTGATAGTTTTCAGTAAGCTCATTGGGGACAAAAAAAAAATATGAACTCTCCTTCCCAGTTAGTGCTAGACACTTTTGATTAAGTTACATTTAATTTTTAGAAATGATTGGAGGGAACATTAGTAAATGTTCTTGTTTTATGTTTATGTACATCACCTGGAAATACACGATTATCAGATGAACCTGTTATTTGTGAGAAGTTAAGCTAGCTAGACTCTTGGTGTGGAATGACCTTCTATGAAGTTAATCATTCCTCAGTTTGATAGATGGTCGAAGGTATGAACAGGCAGTTTTCACATGAAGTAATCAAAGCTATCTATATTCATATGAAAAAGTGCTGTAAATCACTATTGATTAGGGTTAAGCTACCACCCCACACCTATCAGATTGGCTAATATGACAGAAAAGGAAAATGACAAATGATGGAGGGGATATGGGAAAATTGAGACACTAATGTATTGTTGGTGAAGTTGCATACTGATGTAACCATTTCTGTAGAGCAATTTAGAACTGTGCCCAATGGGCCATAAAACCATTCATACCTTTTGACCAAGCAGTACTGCTACTAGGTCTGTATCCTAAAGAGATTAAAAAAACAAAAATGGAAAGGATCTATATGTACAAAAATAATTATTGAAGCTCTTTTAGTGGCAATGAATTGGAAATTGAAGGCATGTCCATCAGCTGGAAAATAGTAGAACAACTTGTATATGATTGCAGTAGAATACTATTGGGCTGTAAGAAATGATGAGTAGGATGTTCTCAGAAACATCTGAAAAGACTTATATGAAGTGATGCAAAGTAAAATGAGCAGAACCAGGAGAACATTGTTTATAGTAACAGCAATAGTACGTGATAATCCACTGTGAATGACTTAACTGTTTTTAGCGATACATTGATCCAAGACATTTCTGAAGGTCTTACGCTAAAAAATGCCATCCATTTACAGAAAAAACTGGAATCTGAATACATATTTTTTCTTTACTTTCTTAATTTTTATTTTTTTGTCTTTGTTTTCTTTCACAACATAATAAAGTAGAAATATGTTTTGCATGCCTGCACATGTATAACCTATATCAAATTGCTTGCCCTCTCAATGGATAGGGCAAGGTAAGATTCAGAACTCAGAAATTTTAAATAATGAGTGTTAAAATTTGTCTTTCCTGTAACTGAGGAAAAATGTTAAAATAAAAAAAAATAAACTCAACGGGCTCCCAGCTTCAGACTGCTAAATATCTTCAATGAAAGTATGGTTTTCTCTAGGACTACTTAATGTTTTCATAACTCCTGTTTTTAATTGATGTTCATTCAGAATGATTTGTTTCTTATTGGGCAAAATAATTTATTTCTCATGAGGGCAGAGGATTTTCTAATAGGAATGCCTGTATGTATAAAAGGGACTCTTTATAGTAATGAGAAAGTACTAGCCAGTAATTATGGGAATGGATGAGAAGGTTAAACATCGATACTATATGCCCAAGAGGATTCTAGGAAAAAAACTTTTAAGTGACTGTGCTTCATAAAATTGAAAGTTTTTCAAATGCCACTTTCCCACTTTTTTTTCTTATGATAGCAGTACTTGTGACAGTAAGCAGTCATTAAAAATTGCCCACCTTCCTGATGGGCGAATGAATGACCATTTAGGTTAGTGGAGTGTTTATATTTTCCCAACTAAGACAGCTTGGATATTGAGTATGTTTTTTAATTTTTTATCATTTTCCAGTGTTGAAATATAAAGTTGCAACAAATTTGTTCATGATGTCTATTTTGTACCTTAATGAGGAAACAAGTGACATGCTTTGGATTTCTTTAGTCTTCTAAATGTTTTTAATTTTGTATGTCATATTTATGAGACTTAAGATTATTAGGACTATAAATTTCCCCAAACAGTTTAAGATCTTGAAAAATAAACTCTGTTATTTTCTCCATGCTTATTGTTTTGGAGAACTCATCCTCTCTAATGGATTCAGCTCTTACTTTTATGCAGATAATTCTGTGTATGTTATGTCTCTTCTTGGGTGTCCTTTCTTCCCCAAACTCCAAGTCTCAATGAAATATGATAGAATGCCAGATTTGGAGCTGAAGAGTCGGGCTCGATTCAAATACTGGCTCTTAAATTATATACTCTTGGGCAAGTCACTTGATCTAGGACTCAGTTTCCTCCTTTGCAGAATGAGAATATTATTTGTATTTATTATCTCACAAGGCTGTTATAATACTCAAATGAGAAAAAAGAGGTTCATAAATGTTAGCACTGGTTTTTTTTTATTTTTTTCCCTTTTTGAATGTAAAGTCGCTTGTATAATTGAATACTTCAGTTATATTCATTGTGGAACAACAGAATGAGCCATGGATTTAGAAACAGAGGACTTTGATTTAAAGGTTGGCTCTGTTACTTTAGTATGACCTTAGGCAAGTCATTACTTCTTCTAGGCCTCAGTTTCCTCATCTATAAAATGAATAGTTTTGATTCTTTGGCTTTGAAACGCCCTTTTTACTCCAAATCTGTGTTCCTAAATGTGTTCATCTTACTTTACCAAAGTTGAGTGGGAAGAGGAAGTACACAATATGTAGTGTTATTTACATGATAAGTGTTCAGTAATTACTTTCTAGGAGGATATGTGAATGATTCCCAGCTTATATATCCAAAACTAGTCTCTTTCCTGACCTTAGTTCTGCGTTGTTCACTTTCTTTTGGCTGGATGACTCGTAGACAACTTGAACTCAACATGTCCAAACATGCCATTGTCTTTCCCCCAAAAAATCTCTCCTCTTCTCTTAACTTCCCATGTAATCAAAGGCACTATCCCCAATTATCCAGATTTCTAATCTTGCAAGTCATTTAATCATCTCCTACCCTCAAGTTTCCTGAGGAGTGAAATGAGTTAATAATTGCACTTAGAGTTGATATAAAGATCAGACATGATAACTCTAAAGAACTATGTACACTTAAAATGCTATAAAAATGTTAGTTGTTCTTCTTAATACCTCATTCATTCTTTTACCTCATCTATCCAATATTTTGCCAAATTTCAGTATTTCTAACTTGATGGCCTCTCCCCTCATTCAGGTTCTTATCATGTCTTGTTTGGATTATTGTAACACCTTCAAATTGGTCTACTTGGCTCAGATCTCTCCCCACTCCTACACTTAGCTACCAAAATGATTTTCCTAATACATCTGTCTGCCGGTGTCTCTCTCATGCACATGTCTTCTCTCTATTACACACCTTTTAGTACCCTTTAAGGTACTCTCTGTGTTAGAATGTAAGACCCTAGGGTACAGGGACTCCTTTTTAAAATTTTTATTTATTTATTTTAAGTTTTCAACATTTATTTCCACAAAATTTTGAGTTCCAAATTTTTTCCCCATCTCTCCCCTCCCCACCCCAAAACACTGAGCATTCCAATTACCCCTACCACCAATCTGCCCTCCCTTCTAACATCCCTCCCTTCCCTTATCCGCATCTTCTCTTTTGTCCTGTAGGGCAAGATAAATTTCTATACCCCATTACCTACCTGTATTTCTTATTTTCCAGTTGTATGCAGGAACAGTACTCAGCAGTTGTTCCTAAAACTTTGAGTTCCAACTTCTCTTCCTTCCTCCCTCTTCACCCATCCCTATTGAGAAGGCAAGCAATTCAATATAGGCTGTATATGTGTAGTTTTGCAAATGACTTACATAATAGTCATATTTCTCTCCATCCTATCCTGCCCCCCCCCCCCATTTCTTCTGTTCTTTCTTTTGACCTTGTCCTTCCCCAAGAGTGTTGACTTATAATTGCTCCCTCCTCCCATTGCCCTCCTTTCCATCATTCCCCTCACCCTGCTTATCCCCTCTCCCCCACTTTCCTATAAGATAGGTTTTCATAACAAAATGAGGGTGCATTTTATTCCTTCCTTGAGTCAAATACGATGAGAGTAAGCTTCACATTTTCCCTCTCACCTCCCCCATTTTTCCTTCCCTCCACTGAAAAGTCTTTTTCTTGCTTCTTTTATGAGATAATTTGCCCCATTCCATTTCTCCCTTTCTCCTCCCAATATGTTCCACTCTCACCCCTTAATTTTATTTTTTTAGATATGATCCCTTCCTATTCAACTTATCCTGTGCTCTCTGTCTCTGTGTGTGTGTGTGTATGTGTGTGTGTGTGTGTGTGTGTGTGTGTATAATTCCAACAACTACCCAGATACTGAAAAAAGTTTCAAGAGTTACAAATATTATCTTTCCATGTAGGAATGTAAACAGTTCAACTTTAGTAAGTCCCTTATGATTTCTCTTTCATGTTTACCTTTTCATGCTTCTCTTGATTCTTGTGTTTGAAAGTCAAATTTTCTTTTCAGCTCTGGTCTTTTCATCAAGAATGCTTGAAAATCCTCTATTTCATTAAAAGAACAGTTTTCCCCCCTGGAATATTATACTTAGTCTTGCTGGATCCTTGGTTTTAGCCCTAGTTCCTTTGAATTCTGGAATATCATATTCCATGCCCTTTGATCCCTTAATGTAGAAGCTGCTAGATCTTGTGTTACCCTAATTGTATTTCCACAATACTCAAATTGTTTCTTTCTAGGCTCTTTTTTTTGGTCATGGCTTTTAGGTAGTCCCATAATTTTAAAATTGTCTCTCTTGGGTCTATTTTCCAGGTCAGTTGTTTTTCCAATGAGATATTTCACATTATCTTCCATTTTTTCATTCTTTTGGTTTTGTTTTATGATTTCTTGGTTTCTCATAAAGTCATTAGTTTCCATCTGTTCCATTCTAATTTTGAAAGAACTATTTCCTTCAGTGAGCTTTTGAATCTCCCCTTTTCTATTTGGTTAATTCTGCTTTTTAAAGCCTCTTCTCCTCATTCATTTTCTGAACCTCTTTTGGGAATTGAGTTAGCCTATTTTTCAAGGTGTTATTTTCTTCATCATTTTTTTGGGTCTCCTTTACTAAATTGTTGACTCGCTTTTCATGATTTTCTTGCATCTCATTTTTCCTCCCCGATTTTTCCTCCACCTCTCTTACTTGATTTTCAAAATCCTTTTTGGGCTCTTCCATGGCCTGAGGCCGTTGAATATTAATTTTGGGTGTTTGGCATACAGAAGCCTTGACTTTTATTATCTTTCCCTGATGGTAAGCTTTGTTCTTCCTCATCAGAAAGGGTGGGAGAAGATATATGTTCACCAAGAAAGTAACCTTCTATAGTCTTATTTTTTTCCCTTTTTTGGGTATTTTCCCAACCAGCTACTTGACTTTTGGGTCCTTTGTCAAGAGTAGGGTATACCCTGGGGATCTGTAAGATCTCAGTTCTTCCAAGGTGGCACAGTTAAGTGTGTACACTGGTCTGGGAGCAACTAGAAACTTTTGTGCCCAGAATCTGTGAGTAGTAGAATTTCCTCTCCACAACCACCTGGCCTTCAGTTCCACCTAGCCAGCACTGGGATCTGAGATTCAGATAAGCTGCTCAATTCCCCAGGGGCTTTAGGTGGGTACAGGGCTGTCACACAGGGCTGAGGTAGGGATCAGCTGCTCAGTTCCCACAGGGGCTTTATGATCCAACAATGGATGTCTGAAGCCAGAGCTATGAGGAAGCCCTGCCCCCTTCTCAGCCACTTGAAAAAATCCTCTCACTGACCTTTGGCACCTGTGGGTTGAGGGATCTGCAAACCACTGCTATTGCTGCTGGCAATTCCACCCCCAAGACCTCCTTGGGTCCTCCTCTGGGTGCCATGTTGTGTGGCCAAGGCTGGGCTGGGCTCTGCTCAGCATCTGGTGTGACAGACCTTTCCCGTCAGCCTTTCAGGTCACCCTGGGCTGGAATTCTCCTCCACTCTGTTGTTCTTTGGCTTCTGCCACTCTAGAATTTGTTGAGAGTCTTTCTTTATAGGTATTTTATGGGCTGTGGGAGAGGAGCTAGTATATGTGCATCTTTCTAGTCTGCCATCTTGGCTCCTCCCCTCCCTCCTCCCCATGGACTCTTTTACTAGCTTTTTCAGCCTTTAACACATTGCCTGGCACATAGTAAGAGTTTAATAAATTGTTGCTGATTGATCTTAAAGATCTCTTCTAACCTCCTCATCTTGTAGAAGGAAACTGAGGCCCAGAGAAGAGAATGAATTGCCCACAGTCACATAGACAGTAAATGCTAGAGATGGCATTCAAACCCAGTTTCTCTGGTAGTAGGTGACCATCATCATCATCATCATGATGCTTGTCATCATTTATGTATCAGTTCACTTAAGCATCCCCTTGCTGTTTGAGACTTCATGAAAAATGAGGAATAGCCCTGGAATCTTTATAAGCATGTTGCAGGCAGCATTATTTTCACACTATATGCTTATAGTACAGGAAATTTCTAGGATGTGAGGAATACTTAGATGAGAATGATTTCCTAATAGGCACATCATTGGTATTTAGAGCTTTTATGGACATCAGCTTCTTTTTTGCCCAAATTGGCCTCAATTTTTCTTTTTCTTGCTTTCCTGAGAATGCTATTTCCTAGAATCATTTTCAGTAGAACTGGTTAACCTTTTAGCTCTGCTGGGTGCTAAGCAGCTTAAAGATCTTTTTGGCTGGTTCTCAAGGGAGAATGCCTTAGTTCCGTGGAATTAGAGCGGTAATTAGCTCTCCAACCTGCCACGAAGCTCTTTTTCTTTCCCTTCCCCTTTTTCCTTTTCCTTTCCCCCTTCCTTGTGCTGTGCTGGGCCTTAATCTCTAGGGTTCTTCCTCTGCTTTTGTGCCCTTAAATTCTGTTTTTCTTGTTTCTGCTTACAAATATTTCATTTCTTCTCCCTTCCCTTGCCTGAGTTTAGTTATTTTTCTTCCCTTTTCTTGCTGGTAACAATATACATACATGTGTGTGTATATATGTATATACATATATACATATATACACACACACACACACAAAGAGGAATATGTATATGTATACACACATATATGTATATCCCTCATATATAAATATGTATATCTTATTACAAATGAGCATTTCTAAAAACCTCCTCCATTAATAGAGTATAAATCCAGGGTGTCTCAGATATCTTAGTGAAGAAGTATAAATGCTATAAATTAAAATTATGTTTGAAAGATTAATTATTTAAATTCCAAAAGTATCGATTTTTCAACTACATTTCAAGATGTCCATTATTTTGTGCATATCTCTAATCAATTTTT
Source organism: Notamacropus eugenii (assembly GCF_028372415.1). Taxonomy (NCBI): domain Eukaryota; kingdom Metazoa; phylum Chordata; class Mammalia; order Diprotodontia; family Macropodidae; genus Notamacropus; species Notamacropus eugenii. Next base: position 301,154,281 of record NC_092877.1, read on the forward strand.
GGACTTGGTAAAAAATTTTCATCAGTTGCTTTCATCAGTTACAAAAGCATTGCATTTGTAATCCCATCCTTAAGATCATCCAAAGACGATGCACACACAACTGTTTTGAAATGTTCCCATAAGGAAAAGTCTAACCATGATAATTGCCATGATTGAATTGGTCAAACAAGAGGGTGACTTCCAATTGATTCACTGATCTGAGAAAACATCCAGAAAGTGTCACATATGGGCCCCATTTTGTTGAAATAAATGTAAAATAAATTTAAATAATTAAACTTTCAAATGTTGTAGCATTTTTTCTTCTGAAGTTACTAAAGCTTAAAACTGTACTAAGTTTGGGACACATTGTATCCACAGAGACTCATATACAAACACACATAGTTGCTAAAGGCCTGGGGCAAGATTGAATTACAAAGGGGACAATTTAGGAAATTTTAAGAGCTGAACGAAGGATTACATAGAAGTCATAGAGGGTAACCTTATTTGATAGATGAGGAAACAACATCAGAAAGCTAAAGACACCTATTTACTAGGCTAGTAATAAAGTTTTATAACACTTGCAGTATGGGATAAAGAACAATTGTGAACCAGCTTTTTACAGGTTAAAAAAAGGCCTCTCTCCACCCTCCCCCCCCCAAAACAAACACATACATGTCCTATAGTCTGACAGACATGTTTCTTTGATTTTTCTTGTTATCATTTCACTGGCATTTCGTTATTGACGTTTCAGATCTATTTAGTATGCCATTTCATTCAGACCTTCATGCTGTGGTAATGTTGTCAAGTGACTTATGAAATCCCTACTTAAATAAGTTTTTAGGAGTGTTAGGATTCATAAATTTGAAGTTAAATGATTATTTTATATGGGTTTCCCTTAAGTAGATGTTACTACTCTGTAATAGCAGAAACTTTACTTAGTCTAAAATAAGAGTGTTTTGTATAAGAAAGCAATTCTGATTATTTCAAAACCTTATGTGAGATGACACCCCAGTTGATGAGGATGACGGTGATTTATTCAAGAATTGATCTTTAAACAGTCAGTGAATAGAGACCTTAAGACCTGTATTTTTCAATAATGGAAGTAAAATATTTAATGTACTGAATCAGTGCTCATGCAGATAACCTCGTTTTCTACTCCATTTATTTGATAATTGTTTCATCATTTCAAATTCAATTTACAATAGCAATGAACTCTTTAATATTTTTCTAATAAGGATTAGTTAGAGAGGTTAATATGGTAAAAAATGTAAAGAAGCCTAGAGTCATCTTAATGAGTGTCAGATAATTAACCTACATGGATAGATGAAAGAAATCAAGCCTGCAGTCTGATAGATTTTGCTTTCAAGTTCAAATATAGAAGGTAATTTGTATAATGGTTAGACTTGCCTTACACATTAGGTGGTACTTGCTATATTGTGTTCTTAACATATATAAAACCCTAATTGTGAAACCTCGCTAGAATTGCCAATCTAATTTGATTAATTAGAAGTGGATCCTCACATTTCATTATCATCCTGAAATTTTATATATATATATATATATATATATATATATATATATATAATATACACATACATATATACTTATATGTGTGTATACTTATATTTACATGTAGCTACTTATCTGTCTATCTATGTTAATCTATCTATGCTATATAAATGCTGTATCTATGCTGTATAAATCATTGTTTTCATGTAAGAATTTCTTCTTGGAGTCTGACCTCAAACGTAGAGAACAGTTTACTATTTCTGAAAAAAAAAATGAATTATTTTCTGGCACCTAAACACTGTTAATTAATTTACAGGTAAAGGAGTTGGATAAGCCAAAGGAAACTTTGGAATTTTCCTTCCTGATGCATTGTAGTAAAGATTTGTCAATTCTTTTTTGAGTTTAGACTAAAGCTTTCAGGCAGCTTCCCTTAGAATCATTGTAAAGGAATAAGAGAGGTTCACAGGCTGACCTAAATCTAAACTGTCCTAGAAAGAGAATTTATTCTTTTTTTAATATATATACATATACATATGTATTAGTTACTTTGTTACATATTTCCCAGTTACATTTTAAAAAGTTTTTTCAGCAATTATCTTTTAAGATTTTGAGCTCTAAATTCTTTATTGCCCTGCTGCCTCTCCCAATGAATTGAGAAAGCAGTTTATAATGTATATATATTATATTTTTTATATATATTCATATTTATATATTTACATTTATATATATGAAGTAAGCGAAAACATATTTTCATATTAGCCCTGTTGCCAAAGAAAGACAGGAATACAGGGAAAATAAAGTGAAGAGAATATGCTTCATTTTGTACTCAGTGCATCAGTTCTCTCTGTCTGAAGGTGGATAGCATTTTTCATCTTGGGTCCTTTGGAATAGTCTTAGATTATTGTGTTAACCTGAATGGTTAACTCTTTCACAATTGATCATCCTTATAACATTGATGTTACTGTATACAGTCATCTCCTGGTTCTGTTCACTTCCCTTTACATCAATTCATATAAGTCTTCCCTGATTTTGGTGAGACCCTCCTGCTCATCATTTCTTTTTTTTTTTTTTTTGATAACTAAAACAATGGCATTTAATGGGAGCTGGGAACATGGTTACAGTTACAAAGTCCGACACAAAACAAGAATAGGGAACTGGGTGGGATGGTTACAAAATAAAGGGCACAACAGTAGGGTCTGGAAGAAAAGATGGTCCAGAGATGCCTGAGCCAGGCTAATACGGCCTCTCCCGTCTGTCTTGTCTGTGTTCACCCGTTCAATCCATCTTGCCAGGTCCAAAGCCACCTCTGTCCCCTTCACCCCGGCCCCCTCGGAATCCCCCTCGGTCCCCGCCTCTGCCTCGGTACCCTCCACGGTCATAGCCACCTCTGCCACCTCTCCGATCATCTCCAAAATTACCCCCCATGTGAGAGCCTCCAGGGCCCCCTCCAGGTCCATCAGGTTTAGGTGCTTTACACTGGTTACACTCGTTTCTCCAAGAAAAGTTCATATTTTCACATATGGGATTAGGACACTTCCAATCTCCAGCTCTCTGTTGCCCTCCACCACCACCACCTCCACTAGGGAATCCTCCTCTGCTACCACCACCACTGCCACCACCTCCAAAGCCTCCACGGCCCATTGGTCCTCCACGACTACGACCACCACGACCACGACCACCACGACCATTGCCACCTCCTCTATTAAAGTCTGCTCTTCGAGTAGCAAAGGAGACTTTAATGGGGTTCCCAGAAAAATCTTTACCATCAAACCAATCAATAGCTGCCTTGGCAGAGGGGGGATCATCAAACGATACTGTAGCCTCTCCTTTCAGCTTTCCTGTCTCGCTGTCTGTATACAAGTTGATCATAGGTTGCCCTGTCTTCTTATTAGTCTTAATAATGCCAATCTGCTTGAAGTAATCTGCCACGGACTCAATGGTAACATTTTCACCCAAGCCTTGGACGAAGATGGTATTATTATCAGAATTATCCTGTTCAGAGTCATGGCGTGATCCTTGGTCCCTGGGCCCACCAAATTTATTGAAGCCACCTCGGTCACTTCTGCCCATGCCACCTCTGCCTCCACGGCCACCTCCACGACCTCTGGGCTCATAGCCACCACTGCTACGGTTGTAACCACCACCACTGCCGCCGCCACCACTGCTTCCACTGCCGCCGCCGCCACTGCTTCCACTGCCGTCGCCACCTCCTCGTCCTCTTCCCCCTCAGTCCTGTTGGCCACCCCCATAGCTGCTGCTGCTACCACCTCCACTCTGGTCCTGGCTGCCATAGCCACCACCACTGCCACTACTCATAGATGTCTGATCTTGGCCATAGCTACCTCCACCACCTCCTCCACCACCCCCGCTGCTGCTGTTATACTGGTTCTGCTGGCCATATCCCTGAGGGGGATTATAGGTGCTTTGTTGCTGTCGATAGGAGCTTTCCTGTCCACCATAGCCAGACTGCTGACCATAGCCCCCACTCTGGGGCTGCCCATAGCTACTGCTCTGAGAGCTGCTACCATAGCTCCCTGAAGTGCTGCTAGGGGCTGGCTGCTGGCTGTAGCCAGGATAGGATGATTGCTGACCATAAGAAGGTTGGGAACTCTGGCTGCTGCCATAGCCACTGGTTGAACCATATCCTTGGGGAGCTGACTGAGTACTATAGCTGTTCTGGGTTTGTCCATAGGAGGAGCCATAGCTGCTCTGACCATAGCCTGAGGTATCAGCTGATTGGCCATAACCACTGTAGCTCTGTTGGCCGTAGGGCTGACTGCTTTGTTGGGAATAGCCTTGTCCAGGCTGGGTAGGGTAAGCTCCATAGCTTTGTGTGGCCTGTTGAGTGTAATCGTTGGAGGCCATGTCTGTGCACGCGCACACCGGCTGCCGAGCAACAGAAAATAGAAGGCAGCCAACCACCGACGCCTCGAGGACTCTCATCATTTCTTATAGCACAGTAATATTCCATTATAATCATATATCTCAACTTATTCTGTATTCTCCAATTTGTGGGCATCCCCTTGATTTCCAATTCTTTCCTACCACTAAAAGAGCTGCTATCAATATTTTTGTGCAAATAAATCCTTTTCTTTTTCTTTAATCTCCTCAGGCTAGAGACCTAGTAGTGCTATTACAGGGTCAAAGGGTATGCACAGGTTAATGTAGCACTTTGGGCATAGTTCTAAATTATTCTTTTAGATCAATCCACAACTCTATCCCAAAATACATGAGTATCTCTATTTTTCCATATCCCGTCCAGCATTTATCAGTTTTCTTTTTTGTCACGTTAGCCCAAGTGTGAGGTGGTGCCTCATAGTTGTTTTAATTTGCATTTCTCTAATAATGATTTAATACATTTTTTATATGATTATTGACTGCTTTTTTTCTTCTTCTCCTGAAAACTGCCTCTTCTTCTCATCCTTTGACTATTTATCATATGGAGAATGGCTCTTATTTTCCTACATTTGGCACAGTTCTCAATGTATTTGAGAAATGAGGCTTTTATCAGAAAGCTTGCTATAAATTCCCACCTTCCTAAACCTTGGTTTCCTGCTTTCCTTCTTATTTTGGCTGCATTGATTTTTTTTTTTTTGTTCAAACCCCTTTAAATTTCAGGTAATGAAACTTTTAATTTTGCTTCACATGATCCTCTCTTTTGTTTGGTCATAAACTCTTTCTTTATCCATAAATCTGATGGGAACATTTTACATGTTCCTTTTATTTATGATATCACCCTTTATGTCTTAATCATTTACCCATTTTCACCATATTGTAGTGTATGGTGTGAAATGTGGTTCTCTGCCTTGTTTCTGCCAAATTGTTTCCTGTTTTCCCAGCAATTTCGGTCAAATGCCGAGTTCTTGCTTCCAAAGCTTGGATCTTTTGGTTTATCAAACACTCAGTTATTATGGTCATTTACAACCGTGTATTATGTAACTAATCTGTTCTGTTGATCCACCACTGTTATTTCTTAGCTGGTACTGGTTTGTTTAGATGATTACCACTTCGTAAAAAGTTTGGAATCTGATACTGCCAGTCTACCTTCCTTCACATTTTTATTCTCTTGATAATCTTGACCTTTTGTTCTTCCAGGTTAATTTTGTTATTTTGTTTTCCTAGGTCTACAAAGTAATATTTTGATAGTTTGATTGATATGGCATTGAATAAGTAAATTAATTTACGTAGAATTTTCATTTTTATTTTGTTGGCTCAGCCTACATGAGCAATTAATCTTTCTCTAGTTGTTTAGATCTTTCTTTGTTTGTGTGAAAATTATTTTGTAATTGTGTTTATATTGTTCCTGGGTTTATCTTGGAAAGCAGACTCCCAAATATTTTATATTGTCTGCAGTTATTTTAAAAGAAATTTCTATGTCTTCCTGCTGGGTTTATTTAGAATATGTGTGTGTGTATGTACATATATAGAGATATATGTACGCACACATACACATACATAAATTGCAGCAGAAACAGCAACAACCATGACGACAACAAGACACACACATATATAAATAAATGCTGATGGTTCATGTTATTTTATATCCTGCTACTTTGCTAAAATATTGTTTCAACTAGTTTTTTAGTTGATTCTCCAGGGTTCTTGAAGTATACTATCATATTTTCTATAAAGAGTAATAGTTTTGTTTCCTCACTGCTTATTTTTATTCCTTTCCATTTTTTCTTTTATTATTGTTATAGCTAGCATTTATAATAGAATATTGAAAATAGTGGTGATAATGAACATCTTTGCTTCACCCCTGATCTCATTGAGAAGGCTTGTAGCTTATCCCTAATACAGATAATGCTTACTAATGTTTTTAGATAGATATTGTTTGTCATTTTAAGAAAGATGTTATGTATTCCTCTGTTGTCTAGTGTTTTTAAAAGAAATGAGCGTTAAACTTTTTCTGCACCTATTTATATGATCATAAGATTTTTGTTTTCATTATTTATGTGATCAGTTATGCTGATCGTTTTTGTAATATTGAACAAGCCCTGTATTCCTGTTATAAATCCCACCTAGTGAAATATTGCTGTAATCTCCTTGCTAGTATTTTATTTAAAAATTTTTGCATTGGTTTTCATTAGGGAAATTGACCTGTAGTTTTGTTTCTTTGTTTTTGCTTTCCCTGTTTTAGGTATCTAAACAGTATTTATGTCTTAAGAGGCATTTGCTAGGGCTCCTTCTTTACCTATTTTTTTTCTCAAATAGTTTACATAGTATTGGGATTAATTGTTCCTTAAATGTTGGTAGAATTTGCTTGTAAATTCATCTGGTCATGCAGACTTTCTCTTAGGGAGCTCATTTATGGCTCATTATTTCTTTTTCTGAGATATTTAATTATTCTATTTCCTCTTCTGTTAATGCAGGTAATTTGTAAATATTCATTCATTAAACTTAGATCGTCAATTTTATTGGCATATAATTGGGCAAAATTAACTACTAATAATTGTTTTAATTTTGTCTTCTTTGGTGGTACATTCACCTTTTCAATTTTTGATGCTGGAAATCTGGTTTTCTTCTTTCTTTTTAAAATCAATTTAACCAATGGTTTATTTATCTTTCCCCCATAAAACTAACTTCTAGTTTAATTAGTCATTTTTTCCTTTCAATTTTATTAATCTCTCCTTTGATTTTTTAGGATTTCCATTCTAGTGTTTAATTGGGGATTTTAAGTTTGTTATTTTTCAGGGTTTTTTTTTTTAATATTACATTCCCATTTCATTGATCTGTTCTTTCTTTTCTTTTTTTTGAAGAACCTCTGAGAAAAAAAAGTTCTTTCTTTTATCTGCCTCAAATCCCTCATGCATTAGGTGTTCATAGTGTTCACCTTGCATTGCCTTTTTGGAAATGTAGATCATTTGTCCACTGCCCTTCCCATGTGTATATTTTGTTGTTACTGTATATATGTATATATACAATATACGTAACACAAATATATAAAATATGTGTGCCTGTATATACATATATATGTATATATTCTAATCACTTTATGTATTTGTAGATTGTTTTTTAATAACCTCTCAGCTTTGCCTTTTGTCGGCTTAATGAAACCATTTTTATTTAACTTCTTATTAATTTTTTTCTATGACTCCTTTGTAAAATTTCACATTCCTCTCACATTATTTTACTAAGAAATTGTCAGTAAAGGTCAGCTGTACTGAATACCAGGCAGTCTGACTTATTTAATTGATCCCATGTATTGTTGCTACTCTGAGGCTAGTAAGCTCAGTTGGTTAGAACCAGGTGCAAATTAGGGCATGGTATCAGATTTAATCCCCATAAGGACCAGTTAGTTTTTCTGTGCTTCATGGCTATAGACAGTATCCTTAACCTCAGTCAGGCATAATGATAATTCCTGCTGTTGTGTACAAAGGGGGCCAGGTAAAAGATTATAAGTATGGATCAGCACAAATCCGTCACTGCTACTGGAAGTAGAATTCAAAGCACACAGCCCTACAGATACCGGGTTAATCATCTCTGGGTATCAGGGGCACCAAACTTTACCTCATTACATATGCTCACTTTGCTATGGAGCTGAAAAGAAAAGAAAAGCTCCCTCCTTCATGACACAGGAACTTGAACTAGAAAAGCAATAGATTTTTAAGCTAAGAAAAACAAGAACATTCTTTAGACATCTAGACAATGAAATTAATTTGTTGGACTTCCATAACCTTTAATGTAGTTAGATTTACCTCTTACTGATCTTTGAAAATCCTTTACATTTTCTATTCTCAGCATTATAATGTTGTGGACTTTAAATGAAATTCACTCCATTTATTACCATTGGTTGGAATGACAGGTTTTTTAAAAGTAACATTATTATTCCATGCTTTGTAGATCATTTTACAGTTATTAGCCCTCAAAAAAAATTAGCCAAAAGAGATAGGGCAGCTTAATGGGTAGAGTGTCAATTATGAGTCAGGCAGACCTGGGTTCAAGTCTCCCTCTGCAGCTACTGATCATGTGACTCTGGGCAAGTCCCTTAATCTCTCAAGGCCCTCGAGCAGTTGCCTAAGATGTAAATTGCAGAATAGGAGCAATTATCCATAGATTGAGAGAATTTCCTCATGGGAATTCTGTCTCTCAGTACTAAAATGCCTCTGTGATCTCATTGATTTTGAATTTCTTTTTAATAGAGAGGATTGCAGCACATCCATGCTTGCCCATCCTTTGAAATTTTTTTGTGCCCTGTCGTTGGTTTGCACAAGAAGTTAACCTCACTTATTATAGGCCTTCACTTTTTCCTGACATTGTGACATCATCAGGCTCCCTTCCCTTGTTCTTGCTGTGTGACGAGCTCATTATCCCTTTACATCATAGAATTCCTTGAAAATCTTTTTAAACTGTCCTTTAGAGATCCATATTGTTTATATACGTTGTATTCTTCTTGCTTCCACCTCTCTCCGTTGTCCTCTGTGTGACTCTAATTTTTAATTCTTTGGAAACAGCTGTAGTTCATATCTCAATGCCAGAAAGCAACTCTTATGGAATGTCAATATTAATAAGATGGGCCTTTGCTTCCATGGGATACTTGGCGTCAGTAAAGAAGGTTTACAGTTTCCCAAATTAAGCCTACCTCACTCTTCTAGTTTAACTTTTGGATCAACATGTTGCCCATCTGTACTGTCTAACCCAGATATGTATATTGATTAATATACTCGATCATGTGGCCTTTCAAATGCATGTTGAAATTTGGACAATAGATATTTTTTGTTCACTAGATCTTTCCTATGTGGATGAATGAGCCAAACACTTTTAAGGGATTACGGATTTCTTTCAGGAGATGCTGCAGTGTTCTAGGTCTTGATACAGTCAACATACTCTCATTGGCAGAAAGGAACATCTGGAGGATGTGACCCTCCATAGAAAATCTTTCCTTAATTTAGATTCTGCTTGGATTTCCCCCATCACAAGGGTAATTCCTTTCACAAGCATTTATTTCCCCTTTTATATCTTATCTAATGTTAATTATTAAAAGGCTTTTAAACAGGGTTATTTCTAGTATATGTTCTCAGGAATCATGAATGATTTTTATATGCTTGGGAAATATTTTTTAAAAGAACCAGTAAGGTACAGGATTTCCTACCAAATCAAATGCCCTTTCATCATAAAATGCACAGTGGAATCTTATATTCTCTACCATATTTTCATGTGTTGTGAAATGGTGAAGTTGTAGTTCCTTTTTGAATATTACTTTCAAAAGCCTGTTTGTTTCTTATGAATATCCTTATCAAGGAGAGCCTCAATTTGTGTATATATCATTCTTAGGCAGATTTTATATAATGGGAGAATGTGCATATAAGTTGTTACTTAATAGATTTTTTTCTTGGTTGCCTTTTTTGGGATATTAATAGCATCTGATATTTTTTCCCATGCCTTTGATATTTTCTTTTCTTTCAGATACCATGTGAATCAATTCCTTACTGTTTGTAAAGAATTAGAAAAATGGCATTCTTCTGCTACACAGAAGAGTTTTTATTTTTATGTTTATTTCTGTCTAGACTCAAAAACTTAAATACCTAGTTTCTGCTCAGACCTTTCTAAAATTGCTCATGTCAGCTTAGGAGAAAAGCTTTAATATGAGTTTCCTAAGTGTAGGAAGTATCTGCACAATACTTTGTGGTTTGGAACACAAGATAAAAGCAACAATTTAGCTCTTTATCTATTCATTTTTCATTTCTTAAAAGCAGTTTCTAAACTCAGTCCTCCAATAGATCATCTTTATGAAAGTGGAACAATGTAAGCACTCCTGCAAATCATAGGCATTAAACAACCCGTTTAAACATTCTCAGATACTGCCTTATTTTTTACTACTTCTTTTAAATTCTCCTAAAAAAAATCTTACATCAAGTAAAAGGAGTTAGGGTAGTTTGGGGATTTTAAAAAATAGCCATTTATTTCAGATTATATGATTACAGTGTCATCAGAAGATCATCTTTATTTTCTTTTTCCTCTTCTAATTTAGGAGTTCTTAACCATTTTATTTCATTCATCCCTTTGTAGTCCATTGAAACTTATGGATCTCTTCTCAGAATAATGTTTTTAAATGCATAAAATAAACAGGACACCATTGGAAACTAAAAGTAAATGACAATAAAGATGTAATTATTTTCCCCATCCAAGTTCACATCCCTGTTAGTCTGTGGACTAGGTTAAGAATCTCCTATATTTTGAAATTTTACTTTCCTTTCTTCTGGATGATTACTTTTCTGGAATAGTTGTCTTTATGATCTGCATGCACATAGACAAATTAACATTATTAGTCCCTTATCAGAGAGCTTTTATGTGTATAAAATAATAAAACATACAAACTAGTATGATTTGAAACAGATCTAAATTATCACCAGAATTGGATTGAGTGGGCTAGCCTGTGCACAGATGGAATTAGGGATTGGTGGTATGTGATTTCAGAACCCATATCATCCTAATCTTCTATATTGACTAATGATTGAATTCCTATTCAAAGCTTTATAATTTTATTCTATAGTTTTGATCTTTGGAAAATTAATACTTTGTTAACAATCATTACTATGGTAGTACAAATGAAGAGTATGAGAAAGGATTTTGAGTCGGATAGGGGAGAGAATATAGAAGGGTCTTAGATTATCCAGACTAGTTTCCTCAGTTTACTAAGGAGGTATGAGGGTGTTATTTATTAACTAGAAGGTGCTATAAATTCAGGATTTATATTTATGTCAGACTGTTGTTTATTGGCTACTTACTGCTTTTCCTTTTTTGGGTGTTCCACACCTTTTTCAGTTTCCTTAAATTTTCATTCCCTCCTATCTCAATTAAATTTTCTCAACCCCTCTCCCCCATTCTACTGGAGTGAGAAAGTTAAAGACATCCTACATGAACTTCCTTTATTTTTCCTCTTCTCTACTTGTATTTGTATGCCTTCCCCTACTTCTTCTTCCTTGAATTTTTTTTCCTAAAGAAGAAATGCCCCCTTTTCTTTGCATTATAGCCGTAGTCTTGATCATGGTTTCTTTTACCTTGGGGGCCTTGCTCAATTTTCCCTGTCTCTCTTGCATTTTCATTCTCTTCCTCTTCATTATTTTTTGTTTGTTCCTACAAACTAGTACGGTCTCCTTTATTCTAAAATATGTGCAGGCTCACATGACTGCAACTTTGCTGCTTTTTCAAACTTTGACATGTTGAGATGTATGAAGAACAGAGGTAGAACTGGACCATTAGGTTCAGATGGACAAATAAAATGAATGACACTGAGCAGTCTATCATCTTATTAAAAACAAACAAACCAACAAAACTCCCCAAACTGCTTAAAACAAGTTACGCATTACTGGAAATAACATGTAAGAATTTGGAAGTAATTTTTTCTATCTACAGTTTTTGCTTTTACTTTTTTAAAAGGGATATTGAGAAGTTGGGGTGAGTACAAACAAATTACATCAAAAACAGTCAACATGACCCACATGTATAAAAATATTTATAGGAGACTTTTTGTGGTGGCAAAGAATTGAAAATTTAGGGGATGTCCATCAATTGGGGAGTGGCTAAAGAAGTTGTGGTATATAAATGTAATGGAATGCTGTTGTGCTATAAGAAATAATGAGCAGGCAGATTTCGGAAAACCTGGAAAGATTTAAATGAACTAATGCTGAGTAAAATGAGCAGAACCAGGAGAGCATTTTACACACTTATGACCACATTGTACCATGACTAACTTTGGTAGACTTAGCTATTCTTAGCAATGCAAGGTTCTAAGACAACTTCAAAAGGCTCATAAGGGAAAACGCTATTCACATCCAGAGATGGATGTGGAGTCCAAACACAGATCGAAGCATACTATTTGCTCCTCGCCTTTTTTTTTGTTTTTTCTTTCTCATGGTTTATACCATTGGTTATAATTCTTCCTTACAACATGATTAATGTGAAAATATGTTTAATATGAATGTATATGTAGAGCCTGTGTCATATTGCCTGCCATCTTGGGGAGGGGGGAGGGAAGGAAGGTGGAAACATCTGAAACTCAAACGTTAGTGGAACTAAATGTTGAAAAATGAAAATTAATTAATTTAAAAATAGTCAAAGTGGTTCAAAAATATTGGTTTTCAAAAGATCAAAGAAAATGGTTTAGTGTAAGAAAAGGAAAACAGGATGTTGGGTGCATTAAAATATTTTAAATATTTATAGTAGTGCATTCTAGAGTTAGGGTTAGACTCAGAGGCGCATTTAGGGTTAGAATAGTAGTTATTTCCAGCATTTTTTTTTGGTCTCTGTAACCTCTTAGCTTTATGTAAAAGCCCTCTATTCTCTGTACCTTTATCCAGTATGGAAAGCAGTAAATTCTAGGGTTTTCCATTCATGTGTACAATAGTAATAAAATAGATTAATTTTTCATAAAGCTTATTCTATACATAACCATAGTTTTAGTATTATAAATTTTTAAAATGTTTTTTAGAACATAGGTAAATTTGTTTCCTCATTTCCTTTTGTCATCTTACCCTAGAACATCCCACTGCCGCTATGGCCCTCTTTTACCATTGGGGAATTCTTCCTGGACTCTCCATTTTGAGGAGGGGCCTAGTCCAGCTGGCCTTCATTTCTCTCCTTGCTCTACTTCTGATTCTCAGAATTTTGCCTCCATTCCCTGCTTGCTGCCAGTCTCCTTTTCCCTCTCTGCCCCTTTCATTTTCCTCCTATGTGTCATCTTCTTCAAGTAGATGAGGCTTGGACTATCATTTTTTCCCCTCTTTGTATTCTTAACACTTAGCACCAGTACTTAGTAGATGGTAAGTGTTTGGAACATAGTAGGTACTTAATAGGAGGCATCTGGGTGGTTCAGTGGACAGAGCACTGGAGACTGGAGTTGGGCAAGACCTGAGTTTAAATATGACCTCAAACATTTATTAGTGTGGCATGCTATGGTCTATGAGATTACTAAGAATTGGAAAATACTGCACTACTGGACAATGCTAAGTGCTTAATAAATGCTTCCTGACTAAACCTTGATTTAGTTTCTTGTCAGCAGTTTAATTTTTGGTGTATAGTTTTTCAGATGAAAGGCAGCCTGGAATAGCAGACAGATAGCTCTATTTACATCTTGCTTCTGACACTGGGCAAATCACTTAAACTCTCATTGTTCTGGAAAGGTGGTTCAGGAGATAGAGCCTAGGTCTTGGGAGTTAGGAAAACTTGAGTTTGATGTTGCTGAAGACACTTGCTAGCTGTGTGACCCCTGGACAAGTCACTTAACCTCTGTCTAACTCAGTTTCCTTATGTGTAAAATTTGAATAATAATAGCCCCTACCTCTTAGAGTTGTTGTGAGGATCAAATGAGTTAATATATATAAAACACTTTGCAAACCTGAAAGTGCTGTATAAATGCTAGCTATTAATGATTTTATTAGATAATTCTCTAAGACTGTAACTTGCAGAGAAGGGGCCCACCTGCATTGGTAGGGGGAGTTGCTTCATCTGGGGGTCCCTTATACAAATTAAATCGGCAGTCCATTGTCACACTAACCCCGGTGGTTCCTCAAAAGAGGAGCTCAAGTATGAAGTTGAGTTTTCAGTTTGTTTCTTGCTTTGTATTTGACTGAGCACAGGACTCAGAATCACAATGAATAAGATACATTGCTATAAATGGAATTAAAGCTTCAGGATCATGTTCAGGAAGAATAAGATATGCTTCTCTGAGGGTATGCTGCAACTTTTGTAACAGCATTGGTTGGAAATCAATTCGGAATTTGTCTTTATTGCAGAGTTCAGGTATTTCACTTGGTTATTATTGCTCTCTCTCTTTTTTTTTTTCTAACCCAATATGAAAAATAACCAAATCACATTCTTTTGGTTTTGGTCAATAGGAATTCTTCCTTTAATTATTTCTCCCAAATTTGCTAGTTTCACTATAAAGTTTCTTCCTTTTCCCATCTTACCCTTGCCTCCTTACCATTCTATTCACAATTTTTTATACCACTACCATTACTGATTTTGGAACCCTAGTTAATATAGTATTGCTATTATTTTCCAAGTATTCATCCTTCTACCTTGACGAGCTTCTCATATTCCAGAGAGCTGTGTATATTCCAGGTTGTGAAGTTTTCATGAAATTGAGAGGCCATTTAGTTCATTTTCATTTTGTAGGTGGGAAAACTGAGGTTCAGCAAGTTCATATAATATTGTCAGTGTTAAAGGAGGGATTTAAGTCCAGTGCCTCAGATTCCAGGTGTTTTAGCACTTTACCATACTGATATTAAAATAATGATTTTAAATAGATTCTTATTTTTCTATGTCCCCAAAGGGGACTGAGGCACAGACTATATATACTCATTTTAGAGAAAGGGATTTATGTTCTCAAAGATTAAGTACAAGATTAGATAGGTTCTACCAAGGTAAAAAGACATCAGATATGGCTCCTGCAATGGATTTAACCAGAATAGAAAGAGAACCATTACCAGTAGACTGACCACCAGGTGATAAATCTTTTGGTATTGGCATTCCATGAAATGAAGAAGAAAGAGATTCCTGAAAGTGTGACTAATCCCTGAATGGTTACTAAAGATCTGTTCCCTGGGATCTTGAAGAATAAAATGGATGGTTATTTGTTTAAGATTTCTTTTTCTTTTAGATATTACTCCATGTGGGAAAAGGGGTATATAATAAGAAGCATCTTGACCTTCTTACTTGTGGATTTAATAAAAGCCTTGAGGGAAGGATATATGTGTTAGATACCTAGCAGAGTATACCTAGCACACAGTAGACAGACAACAAATATTTATTAAAGATAAATGGCATATCGGGTCTAAAGATGTTGCAATGAACTTGATTAGGGTACATGTTTTGTTTTTATTTGATGGTGGTTAATAATCACAATTATACAGCATTTTTAGATTTCTGAAGTGCTTTTCTCATGACAGCTTATGCATAGTGTAAATACAATATCCCTCAAAGTTTACAGATAAGAACACTGAATTTTAAAATGATCAAGTCATTTGTCTGTGGTTACATAGCCAGTGAGAATAAAGCAACTTTATGACTCACTGGGCCTGGCATCTGGAAGACATGAATTCAGATATGGCCTCAGACACTTAACTGTGTGACCCCAAGCAAGCCACTTAATCTGTTTGCTTCAGTTTCTTCTTCTGTAAAACAGGGATGATAAAAATAGCATTTCTCACAGGGTTGTTGTGAATATTCAGTGAAATAATAATTGTAAAATATTTTGCAAACGTTAAAGTGCTATATAAATGCTAGTTGCTAGATGGTGGAGTTGAAGCAGGGACCTGCTATAGCTCTCCACCCAAACCCATCCAAAAACCGGTAAAATGAGTCTAAACAAATTCTAGAGCAGCCAAAGCCACAAAATGATACACTGAAGCAAATTTCCAGCCCAAGACAATCTGGTTGGTTGATGAAAAGGGTCTATTGCACCATGCTTGTAGTGGAGCACAGTTTGGAGTGGGCTACACCAGCATGGACTGAGTAGGAGCAGATCTTAGGGGATTGAATTGCTGACTGCTGTTGTGGATTCTAGACTTCTCAACCCACAAACACTAAAGATAGCTTTTAAGGTCAGTGGGAAGGGTCTCTCACCTGGCTGAGAAGAGAGTGTAGTCTGGCCCTAGGCCCAGGCCCAGGCCCAGCTCCAAGACGGCTGTAGCCATTGCTGAAGTGGAGGCTGCTTCTGGATTCGTCCACTTAACAAAGCTCAAAAGTCAAGTGATTGGCTGGGAAAATGAGCAAATGGGGGAAAAACAGACTGAAGAGTCTTACATTCTCTGTGAGGAGGTATTTTCTTACATCATTGGTGATGAGTAAGATCAAAACATACAGTCATAAGAAGACAACAAAGCCAATGCTCCTGTATCCAAAGTCTCTAAGAAAAATACAAATTGGTCTCAGGCCATGGAAGAGTTCAAAAAGGATTTTGAAAGTCAAGTAAGAGAAGTAGAGGAAAAATTGGGAAAAGAAATGAGAGTGATGCAAGAAAATCATACCCCAAAAATGCTGAAGAAAATAACAACTTTAAAATGAGACTAACCCAAATGGCAAAAGAGATCCAAAAAAAGCCAATGAGGAAAGAATGTCTTAAAAAGCAAAATGGAAAAAGAGGTCCAAAAGCTCACTGAAGAAAATAATTCTTTAAAAATTACAGTGGAGCAAATGGAAGCTAAAGCCTTTGTGAGAAATCAGGAAATTCTAAAACAAAACCAAAAGAATGAAAAAATAGAAGACAATGTGAAGTATCTCATTGGAAAAACAACTGACCTGAGAATTAGATCCAGGAGAAATATTTTAAAAATTATTGGACTACCTGAAATCAATGATCAAAAAAAAGAGTTGAGACATCATCTTTCAAGAAGTTATCAAGTAAAACTGCCCTGATATTACAGAACCAGAGAGTAAAATTGAAACAGAAAGAATTCACCCATCACCTTCTGAAAGAGTTCCCAGGAGAAAAATTCCTAGGAATATTGTAGCCAAATTCCAGAGTTCCCAGGTCAAGAAGAAAATACTACAAGCAGCCAGAAAGAAAGAATTCAAGTACTGTGGAAACACAATCAGGATAACACAGGACACACATTAAGGGATCAGAAGGCTTGTAATATATTCCAGAGTCAGAGGAGATAGGATTAAAAACAAGAATCACCTACTCAGCAAAACTGAATATAATACTTCAGGGGGAAAAAATGGAACTTCAATGAAATAGAGGACTTCCAAGCATTGTAGTTGAAAAGAACAGAGCTGAATAGAAAATGTGACTTTCAAGACAAGAATCAAGAGAAGCATGAAAAGGTAAACAGGAAAGAGAAACCATAAAGGACTTATTAAAATTGAACTGTTTATATTCCTACATAGAAAGAGGATATTTGTAACTCATGAGACCTTGCTCAGTATTAGGATAGTTGGAGGGAGTATATATGTGTATATGTATATATATGTATGTATATGTGTATGTATTTGCATGTTTGTATACCTATATGTATATATGTGTATATACATACACACATACAGAGACAGACGGGGCACAGGGTGAGCTGAATATGAAGGGATGATATCTAAAAAAGAAAATTAAGGTTTGAGAGGAATGTATTAGGAGAAAGAAAGAGAGAAGTAGAATGTAGTAAATCATCTCACATAAAAGAGGGAAGAAAAAGATTTTACAATGGAGGAGAAGGGGAAGGTGAGAGGGAATAAATGAGGCTTCCTTTCATTAGATTTGGATTCAGGAGGGAATAACATAAACACTCAGTTGGGTATGGAAGTTTATCCTACCCTACAGAGAAGCAGGGGAGAAGGAGATAAGAAAGGCCGTGGCGGGGAGGGGGGGGATAATAGAAGGGACAGCAGATTTGGGGCAGGTGTAATCATAAGCAAACACTGTGGTAGAGGGATGGATGAAAGGAGAGAATTGAATAAATGGAGGGCTGGACAGGATAGAGGAAATATAGCTAGTCTTTTACAGTATCACTGTTATGGAGATGTTTTGCATGACCACCCATCTATAATCTTTATCGAATTGTTAGCTTTCTCAATGAGGGTAGATGGGTAGGGAGGAAAGGGAAAGAATGTGGAACTCAAACATTTAAAAATTAATGTTAGAGGTTGTTTTTACATGCAACTAGGAAATAAGATGTACAAGCCATGGGATATTATCACTACAGGAAAATAGAAGGGAAGGCAATGGGGGTGTGTGTGATAGATAGGAGGGCAGATTGGAGGAAAGGGCAGTCAGAATGCTTGCTGTCCTGGGTGGTGGTAGAGGGGATATAGGGAAAAAATGTGAAATTCGGAATTTTGTGGAAATGAATGTTGAAAACTGAAAATAAATTTATGTGGAAAAAAAGACGAGGGAATAAGAGATGAACCCCCCAAAATAAATGATAGCTGCTAATATTAATAATGACACAAATAATAATCTTCACAGCTTGCTGTGATTCAGACACATCTCTTTTAATTCCAAGTACAGTGTGTTTTTTCTCTGTAGCAGTTCCAAGAGTTAGGAATGTGTGTGTGTGTGTGTGTGTGTGTGTGTGTGTGTGCGCGCGCGTGCGTGGTAATGAATATTAATCATATAGAAAGGTTACAATGAAACACATGGCTTAAGGAAGAAGTTTCCTTGCATCTGTTGTCACTTTATACTGCTTAAGTCTTCTGGAACTTTGTTCTTTGCATCCCCATGCTGCTAACTCAAACCTTGACTGACACCAAGTTCCTCTGCCTCCTCTGTTTGGAGGACCTGAGGGCAGACTACCAAACTCCTCCCAGTGCCTTACTTTATAGATGGCAGAAGCTGGACTGTCAGCTCACGTTATTCTGCATTTGTCACTCTCCCACATCTCTGAGAAACAAATAAATCCTGCCCTGGCCTCCATGTCTTGCCTTCTTTTGTGTACTATCTCTCCCCATTAAATTCTAAGATCCTTGAAGGCAAGGACTGTCTTTTTTGTTAATTATTTCTCCAGTGCTTAGCAAAGTGCCTGACAAATTGTAGATACTTAACAAATATTTATTGGATTTGTTGGTTTGGAAAGTAATCTGTACTCTTTCTCACCTCTTCTCTTTCTGTGTTTGTGGGCAGATGTATACTATGGGAAATATGCTAGTCTGGATAACTTTTGTCTCCAATTAAGACTAATAGAATTACTTTGACTTGGTTTAATTTTTCTTAATGTTGATTATAGAGTCAGGCAGGGTTCCTATCGACTTCAAATGTATTAGATTTTCAAGACGAAAAATTCAAGCTTCTTATTAATTAAAAAAAAAATTGCCTGGGCTGCCAGTTCTGATCATTACCTTGAATGGAGCTGTAGTTGAATAGTGACTGGTGATTTACAGTGGATTATCCCACTCCCTTGTTTTTATTACATATTCTTTCCCATTTTGGGGGGGTCAGTTTCAGTGTTCATCTTCAAAACAGTGGGACTAAGAAAGAGGAAGAGGAGGTGAAATTCAAATCAGTCAGTATATTGTATGTATAACAAGGGATAGGTTTGAATTACTGACTTAAATGAAGATATCAGACTTGTCTACCTATAGTTTTGAAAATTATTAATAATTGGCAGATAGTTAATATTTGTAAAATATGTTTCTAGTTAGAATTCTCTTTAAAAGGTTGAAGTTTTCACATATATGTAAAGACTTCAAAGGATATGCTTATAATTCAAACCAGTGAATATTTTAAAATGCCATATATTGCTTCAATTTTATCTTTTTTTGAAATTTTAATTAACTTAAAAATGAAAAACACCATAATTTTTAAGGTATAATCTTTCACATAAGCCATATGTAATTTTCTGGATTTTTAAAGAGAGATAAAGCAAAATTTAATGATTCCAACATCTGGATTTTTTTTTTTTTTTTTTTGGTAAATGACAGCTCTGTATGTTACTTTATGGCTTCTAAAGTATATTCATTATCTTGTATTATGTTTATTTTGTAGATAAGAAAAAAACCTGAGGCTCTGAGGTTAAATTACTTAACAAAAGGTTGCACATTTATTACATGGGAATGTCAGGATTTGAACCTGGTCTTTTGAGTTGAAATTTAGAGATCACAGGATCATTGAGTTTAGGATCTTTTCATTACATTATACTGCCTTATGTTATTAAAAGTTTAGCACCTGGAACACAGCATCCATAAATGCCTGAAAAGTTGCAATACTATTAAAGTAATAAATCCGATTTGAGGTTAGTCTAGTAAATATTAACAATTGTAATTTGTTAGGCAGTCTATTAACAGAGTTCTTGCTCTCCAGGTGCTTATAACATAGCTTAGACACATTATAACCTATTTTACAGGGTTGTTCTGTGGAATAATTGATCAAAGAGATTGTAAACCACTTTTCATTTTATTCTTGGGCATGTAAAACTGTTCCTTACTAATAAGGTACACATTTAAAGGAGAACCTTATTAGAAGGAGTATAATAAGGTAGGCTGCCCCAAAGTCTATTGTTACCATAAAAACTCTACTGCCTCTAGTTTCCTTGAGGGGTGAGGAGGGGAAGAGAATGTTTAGAATTCTTCATTTGGATCAGCATTTAATATGAGCCTACTATTTGAAAGGAAATGTGTTAGGTTCTTGGGATGCAAAAACAAAAATGAAGGTCTCTGTCACTGGAGATGTTATATTTTGTTGAAAGTGCAGGGTGGAGGATGGAAGAGTGAGAACAGGAGTGTTATAAGGGAGGAATTTTGTCCTGTCCTTTAACAGAGCATGTTTAGAAGGAGGCAACAAGTTTCAGTTTCTTATAGACATGCAACCCATTATGTATTTTAAGATAGCTCCGTTCTTACTGTTAAACTAGTATTTGTTCTTAGGAAGATCCAGGTGAATGGAAGCCTATAATGATTAGCATTATTTATAATCTTTTTGTTTTGCTGTTTTTCCCAAAGTCCTTATTGCTGTTTTGTTTTTAATAAAATGATTTTCTGTCAAACAAATTTCATCCCACATTTCCTTAAGGAAGCTGTCAATAATAGACTTCATTGCTATTATAAATCTCTGGCCATTATGGTGACCATAAGAATAATCCCCAGCCGGTGCTTCTTTGTGTACATTTTAAAGAATTTTAGAATGAGTAAAATTTACCAATCAGATTCTGAATATTTTAGAAAATGGCTTACTTAATGTGAGCTAAATGCACCAGAGGCTACAGGAAAGTGTTGAAGAGACTGTCTTCCCTCTTATGGCCAAGAGGGACATACGTAGTATTCTACTGAATATATGCTGTACAGGAAAGAAAACTTCCTTATGTGCATCTGTAAAGGTACCTGTCTAGTTAGGAAGATGATGATAGAGGGAAAGAAAGGGGCATTTCTTTTTTTGCCTATATCACAGTTTTGCCCTGATTAGACAAGGCTCTTTATTACAGTTTTCAAATTCAGGAGGGCAGCTAGGTGATGCAGTGGATAGAGCACCAGTGCAGGAATCAGAAGGATCTGAGTTCAAATCTCACCTCAGACACTTGACAGTCACTAGCTGTGTGACCTTGGGCAAGTCATTTAACCCCAATTGCCTTATCCTGGGTCACCTCCAGTCATCCTGATGAATATCTGGTCACTGGATTCAGATGGCTCTGGAGGAGAAGTGAGGCTGGTGACCTGCACAGCCCTCCCTCACTCAAAACAAAGTCAAGTGCAAGTTATGTCATCATTTCTCTGATGGCATGGTCTTCTTTGGCAACGAAGGATGAACACACACACACACACACACACACACACACACACACGCGCGCATGCATAACCTCCCCCCCCCCAATTCAGGAATACTTCTTATTAACAAAGTAGAATTAATTTCTTAGAGGCCTGACTCAAAGTTCTTAAAAAAATTAAATGTTACAGGCACTTTTTAATCTTGCTCATTCAGTTTCCCTCATTTGAAAAAGCTAAGAAAAGAAAAATGAAGCCTTTATAAGAATTATTAATGGTCCAGAAAAAAATACTCACACTGGTCGTATCTATAGACCACAGAGCTCATTCTGCTTTTTAAATCCTTCATCATCAGTCATTAAACATTTTTTAAGTGCTTATTTTGTGCCAGACATTGTGGTATGGGCTGTTCAGTGAAAAAAGAGTCAAAAGACAGTTCCTGCCTTCAGGGAGCTCAGTCTAATGGGGGAGATAACAAGGGAATAATTATATACAAGTAAGCTATATTCGGGATAAATAGGAAATACTTAACAGAAGGGAGGCACTAGAGGTAAGAGGGTTTGGGAAAATCCTTAGAAAGTGGGATCTTATTGCTGTTCAGTTGTTTTTCAGTTGTCTCTGGCTCATTGTGACCCCATTTGGGGTTTACTTGGCAAAGATACTGGAGTGGTTTGCCATTTCTTTATCCAGCTCATCTTATAGATGAGGAAACTGGGTAAAGTGACTTGCCCAGGGTCATACAGCTACTAAATGTCTGAGGCCATATCTGAATTCGGGAAGATTAAGTTCTTCTGACTGTAGACCTGGCACTCTATGCATTATGGCCCCCTGTCTGTGACTTACAGGTACCCTGGAAAGTCAGTAGGTGTTGCTGAGTAAGGGAGAACAGTCTAGGCATGGTGAAAGCCAGAGAAAAGAGCTGAGAGGAGTGTCTTGTTCCCGAACAGCCAGGAGGCCAATTCCACTGGTTTGATGAATACATACTGGGGAGCAGTAGTGTCCCTGTAGCCCCTGCAGCATTTGTGACTCAGAGTTTTTGGAAGACTCATTTATCCTTTTCCTATTCTCTTTATTTTAATTTTTCTTCCTAAATTTCCTCTTTCTCTCCTCTGTTTCACATGTCTCTCTCTTAAACTGGTTTTCTTTAGCTCTTTGTTAAAGAGACATTCTCCTTATGGACTATCATGATTTCACATCCATATATTCTTTTCTATTAGACAGAGGCCTAAATCTTCATAAAACTATATAATAATTTGTTAATATTGATTTATTTCTAACTGGGTATGTGATCTTTATTTAAAAATAATTGAGAATAATTGTTTGTCTTAGTGATCATAATATATTGACACTCTCGAGCTGTGGAAAAAAGCATGTAGTAACATTACAGGTTGTTTTCAGTGCTGTTAGGTACTACTTTTCCAAGAGTAGGAGGTCCCACCGTGGGTGATGGTGAATTCCTGGACAGAATATTTGATGTAGTCTGTCCAGACATGACTATTTCTATAGAAAGGAGAGGATAAATATAGCTAGAACCTCTGAGTCCCAAAAGTGTCACCCTTGATACCAAAGGAATTTTAATTACTCCTGAGAGCATCTAAAATGTCACTAGAGTCCGTTTATTGTTAAAGAGGTGTATGTGAAAAAAATCTCCCAACTCCTTTAGCCTTATCATTGTAAAAGTGGGTAAGTCCTAAATGCTTTTGGCTGTTCAGATCTGGCCACAACCCTATGTAGGGGTAGTTTTTTGGGGAACTCTACTACATGTAGCTGCTTTACCTCTCAGAAATCCAAACCAGTGGATGGTTTTGGGTAGGTAGGAAGGAAAAATTTATTTATTGAAAGCCAGGCACTGTACTTTGTGTAGGTAGTACTGGTGTATATATTTTCAATAAGCCCTGAGTGTGAGATACTTTTTCGGTTCCTTTCCTTGAGACCCAGAAACAGAACGTTAACATCCTTCTGATTTCTAAATATGTCACTTCCAGCAGCCTTTCTGCATGACTGCTACTGAACTTAAACGTCTTTAAGATTAGGAGCAGGAAAAGTAAATGGCAGAAATTTCTGAACTGGCTGTTGATGACTGACTGGGGAACCATTGATTTCTGATTGACCCTAATATTTCTTATTTTTTTGCAAAACTGTGAAATATCTTCAGCATATCTCAAATATGACAGTTACTGCTATTATCATCATAATAATTTGTGCATGTCAGGATAATAGGGACTATACAGGGTTCACAGAGGGACCCCTGTCTACCCTAGACTGACTTATCATTTTCAACAACAGTGAGGATAGGTGGAAGTCTTTGCAGTCTTGTTGCTTTATTTTTGTCATCGGCAAGCAGTCAGAAATACAACTTTTTGACTAACTGTAACACTCTATGTCTCTGCAGTCCCCTAGGTAGTTTGTTTGATATTGAAATGAAATCAGATACTTAGAGGTCATTCAGTGGGTAACATAAGGAGATTTCCTTAACCATAGCAGAAGGATATTCAAGAAGGATAGGTGTTGAGAATATCTGGGTTGATTTTGCTGAGCAAAGCTCCCTCCTCAGTATTACCCATTGTAGTCCACTAACCAAGCATCAGAGCAAGCCTTGAGTTCTCTCTGGTTATATTTTAGCTAGGTAACCAGGAAGTAATGTTAACAGCCTGATTCTTTAGATCCTGGAGCCATTCAAGTCTGGAGTTTGATTTCAGTATTGTTTATAGAGAAACTAGCTTAACTTGTATGGAGTCAGGGAGGGGTTAGGATGCTGCTGTCATCAGAATCTGTTTTCTCTGTAAATTGAGGGGTTTGGATCAGGTGAGCTTGAAGGTTTCTCCATTTTTAAAGATTATATAAGTGTATGAGCTGTTGATCTACATTCTAAGGGTATGGAATTATAAATGACTGCTGTAGTGAATGAACTAAATGACATCTTAGGAACCTGGAATGATTAATATAGCCACTGAAGTTTCTCACTTGTCATAATGATGTCATCCTCACTTTTAGCACATCTGACAGATTATGACCTCTGCTTCCTTGCAAGTCACGGGCTTCGAAGGAAGGCTCTATCCCAGCTAGTGGAGTGAGTCCATTGCCAGCTCAAGCAATAACATAAATTTTCTTCCAATTAGGTACTATTTTTTAACCTTATTATCTGTTACTGAAAACAGTTCCTTTGCGACATTTGGCGTGTTTGCCCTTACTAAGCACCCATGAAAATAGGTAAGAATTTCTAATGAAATGAGCAATAAATGTGGCGGCATTTTTACATAAAGTGAACTGTTAGGTGATCTACAGCGATCACATGGATTGATAGTCTGGAAGGAATGGAAGTACTAAATGCAAATAGAGTCTACCTTGACATCAATAAGCAGAGAATGTTCCTTGAAGTGTTAGGATTCTTAGGTGTGATTTTAATTATGTGTTGGAGCCATTTTTTTCATAGCAGAGCATATCTGTAACACTGAACCAGTTGGGGTGAGCAATTTGATAGACCCACACCTTTTCGTATTCCCATCTAAGCCATGGAGCCTTTTCTAATCCTCCGCAATCTTAGTTGCCTCCCTTTTGAGATTAACTTTTATCCTGTTTCTACCTAATTGTTTGCATGTTGTCTCCCTCATTAGATTGTGAGCTTCCTGAGAATGGCGATTGTGATCCCTCCTTCCTTCCTTCCTTCCTTCCTTCCTTCCTTCCTTCCTTCCTTCCTTCCTTCCTTCCTTCCTTCCTTCCTTCTTCTGTCTTTGTATTCCCAATGCTTCAGATGCCTCACAAACAGTACACAAATGCTTGTTGTGTTGAATTGGGGTTTAAAATATGCTTTCACAAGTCTAATATTCAAACACAGGACTTTCCTATTACTAGACAAATGTGACAGAATTGTGGCAAGAGTTGATGTGCTTAACAGCATACCCCAAGTGATCTTTAATAATAGAAACAGTGATGTAAATAATGATATTAGCTGCATTTAGTCATCATTTCCTTGTCTCTACATTCTTGATTCCAAGCAATTAAAATCCTCACTCTAATTAAAGCTGTGCATGGTTCTCAGCTTTAAATGTACTTGTGGACATACTTCTTGACATTTTCATGGAGGACTGATTAAAGCCCAGATTTAAATAGCTTATGTCATATATATTACATTTTTAAAGTAAATCTTATTATCAGGCTTTCTAGAGCTTTCCCAAAACTCAGTGTGCTGCTCCAAAATTAAAGCTTTTTCTTTCTCTGAAAAGAATATGAGCCTGCTTTACGTGCAGCTTGTAGCACATGCTAGTAAGCCCCTGCTCCCAAGTAGGCAGAAGTTAGTGAATGACTTGACCTTGGGAGGTTTGAGCTTAAGTAGCATCCATACTAAGTCCAGCAGTAACATGGTGGAACCCTGCATTCAGGGAAGGAATACCAAACTGCTTTTGGAAGAGCAAACTGGCCCAGCTCAGAAACAGAGTGTGATAGAACTTCTGAGCTGATCAGCAATGGGTCTGGGTCTGTGAGTGACCAGTATACTTGGAACATGGGTAATATAGGGAGGGAGACCTAGTCTCAAAAGACAGAACCAAACAAGGTGATAATTGTTACTTTTACCTGTATTGTTGCTTACCTCACTAGGTTGCTCTGCCTTTATAAAATATAAAATATTACTTACCTTGATACTTAAGTGGTCTTCTGATCCCATTCCTGTTCATCCCAAGCTTTAGATACTTACTAGCTGTGTGCCTCCGGGCAAATCACTTAACCTTAATTTTCCTCAATTTCCTCATCTCTAAAATGGAAATAATAATAGTTATTAATGAAACCTGGCTCCCTCTAAAGACATAGCCTCCTTGTCTACCTTTTCCATCACCCCTACATCACTCATTTCTCTTGGCTTGCTGGTCAAGGTGGGAGAGTTGGAATATTCCTTGATCCGTTTTGTACCTTCCAGGTTCTCCTTCACTTCCAGCATTCAGTAACCTTTCTTTCTCTGAGGTGCATGCTATTCATATCTACCACTCAATCAAAATCCTGATAGCTCTTAATCTACAAACCTTTAGGTCATTTCCTTTCGTTTCTCAATGAGTTTGGTACATAGCTTGCAATTTTTCTCTCCTCTGCAACTCTTGTTCTCACACTAGGGGACTTCAACATATATACTGGCCCTTACTGAAACACCCTTAACACTCAGTTCCTCAAACCTACTCACTTTCTGTGACCTATTTTTTCCTCCCTGCCTCTGTCACACACACAGATGGTTATAGCCTTGATCTTATCATTACCCACAAATGTACCATGTCCCCATTCAAGCATTCGGAAACCCCCTTATTAAGTTAAAATCATTGATTTTTCACTACTCCCTCTACTTTCTTTTGTCCACCTTACTCTTTGTCTGTGGCATGATCTCCAATCCCTTGACCTCTTACTTTTCTCCCAGGCTATCTGCCCTGCACAAACCACTCTCTTCTCTTCCTCATCAGGACCCCTTGATGAACCAATTCAACTCTTGACCATCCTCCTCTCTGGAATCCTTAATTTCTTTGTTATTGTTCCAATTATGACCTGTCAAAACCTCAGCTTTGCATTACTTCCACCATCTATAGCCTTCACTCTTAGGCATATACTGCTGAATGAAGGTGGAAAAAAAATGCACACAACTGTTTGACTGGGTATGCTACAAATTTATGTCACATAACATAAGTGGGCCCTCACCACTGCTAGGCAGTCTTGTTATGTCTTTCTTATCAACTCACTATCTCACTCTTCACAGCAGGTCTTCCAAACCTTTTCATCACATCTTAATTCTCCCATAACTCCACCTCCATAACTCTACCTCCTTCTATTCTCTCAACTAAGAATCTTGTCTCTTATTATACAGAATTATATGAGACCATTCACCATGACCTCCCTCTTTTCCCATCTTTTCCATCTCATATTACTCATAATCCTTCTGTCACTATCTCCTCCTTCCCTATCTCACATGATCAGAAGATCTTACTCCTTACCAAGGCTAACTCTTCTACCTGCTCAAGTGTTTGTGTTCCATCATGTCTCCTCTGACAGATTGCCTCCTCCGACAGATTGCCTCCTGTGTCATACCCACTATCAGTATTTCAACGTCTCATTCCAAGCATATAATTCTACTAAAGTGGTTCCTTCCAAAGTCATCAGTGATGTTTTAGTTGCAAAATCTAATGTCTTTTTTCTCAATTTTTATTCTCTTCAACTTCTCTGAAGACTTTGATGCTATTGATGATGATGGTGATGATAGTAACAACTAATATTTATATAGTGCTTACTGTGTGGCAGGCATGGTGTTAAGCACTTTATAGTTATTTTCTTATTTGATCCCCTAACAACCATGGGAGGTGGGTGCTATTATTATCCCCATTTTATAGATGAAAAAACTCAGACAAACAGGATAATTGACTTGCCTGGGATCTTATAGCTAGTAAATGAACACCATCTTCTTGATATTCTCTTGCTTCTAGATTTTTGGGACACATTCTCTTTTGTTTTTGTTTTTTCCCCAATTTATCTCACCATGTTTCTCAGTGTCCTGTGTTGGATTTTAATTCAGATCATGTCATCTAATTAAAGGTATCCCACAGGGTACTGTCCTGGTCCCTCTTCTTTTTTTCTAACTTTTCTCTTTATTACTTTACTTGATGATCTCATCAGCTCCGTGTATTTAAGGACTATCTCTCTGCAAGTGATCCTCCAATCTCTCTTGCTTGCCATAACCTCTGCTGATCTCCGGTTTCACATTTCCGTCTGCCTTTCAGACATCTCCAATTGGATGTCCAGTAGATATCTGAAACTCAATATGTACAAAATATCCCTAGCCACATCCTACCCCACCCCCACCCCCACCCCCACTTTAACTTCCATAGATGTCAACACCATATTCCCCATGCTTTAGGTTCTCTACTTGAGTCACCCTTGACTCCTCATTATCTCTCACCCTTCACTTCCAATCTACTGCCCATCTTTTTTTTCTAAATTCTGGATCTAGCTCATTATCCATCTGTAATGATATCCAGTATGCATGTTAAGAAATTAATTCTATGTTCTAGTCATCAGTTAATCCATATATAAAATTACTTATCATAAATTATATAAATATATAATCTAGTTGCATTATAATTTATTACATATATTATATCCATATTATATAACTGATATAATATTACATACATGATCAGTAAATTAATCAAGCATGTCATAATCTGGGAAACATACCATCATCCTTTCTCCCTTCTAAACACCATTGCTAAAACCTTTAGAAAGAGTAATCTAGCCTTGTGGTCTCCATTTCTTGCTACTCAGTATCTTCCAATCTCTCTTCCTAGCATTCCACAGAAATTTTCTTTGAAAGGCAAAGTCACTAATGATATCTTCATTGTAAATGTGTTGTTCTTTTCTCAATTCTCACCCTCTTGGCCCTTTAGACCATAAAATTGAAGTTTGCTAGCTTCTCCAAGAAATCTTACTTCATCTCCTTAGCTGAAAGCAATCACTTTCCCTCCAGATTTTGAACTAGACATCCCCTTTGTCCCTACCTCTTATATCATGCTTATTTGCATGCCTGTCTTATCTTTGGCATTAGATTGTAAGCTGCTCTAGAGTAGGCATTATTTATATCTATATCATTCCTAGCATGATGCCCTTGAATACAAAAAACCCCCACATAAACATATACCCATGAATTTGACAATCTTAGTGAAATGAATGAATATTTACAAAAATATAAACTGCCCAGATTAACAGAAGAGGAAGTAAAATACTTAAATAACCCCATCACAGAAAAAGAAATTGAACAAGCCATCAATGAACTCCCTAGGAAAAAAATCTCCAGGGTTAGATGGATTTACAAGTGAACTTTATCCAACATTTAAAGAACAATTAATTCCAATACTATATAGATTATTTGGGGAAATTGGTGAGTCCTACCAAATACTTTTTATGGTACAAATATAGTGTTGATACCTGAACTGGGAAGAATCAAAACAGAGAAAGAAAATTTTAGACCAGTTTCCCTAATATAGATGCAAAAATTATAAATAAGATATGAGCAAAAAAATTACAGCAGTTTATCAAGAGAATAATACACTTTGATCAGTATGATTATATCAGGAATGCAGAGCTGGTTCAATATTAGGGAAACTATAAGCATAAATGATCATATCAACAACAAAACTAACAGAAACCATATTTTTATCTCAATAGATGCAGAAGAACCGTTTGACAAAATACAACACCCATTCCTGTTAAAAACATTGGAGAGCATAGGAATAAATGGAGCCTTCCTCAAAATAATATCGATCTAAAATCATCAACAATCATTATATGTCATGGGAATAAGCTATATGTATTTCCAGTAAGATAAAGGGCGAAACAAGGATGTCCATTATCACCGCTGTTATTCAATATGGGACTAGAAATGTTAGCTTTAGCAATAAGAGAAGAAAAAAGAAATTGAAAGAATTAGAATAGGCAAAGAAGAAACTAAGTTATCACTCTTTGCAGATGATATACTTAGATATGATGATATACTTAAAGAATCAAGTAAAAACTACTTGAAATAATAAACAAAAATACAAAAATAAACCCACATAAATCATCTGGATTTCTGTATATTACTAACAAAGCCCAACAGCAAGAAATAGAGAGAGAAATTCGATTTAAAGTTACTGTAGACACTATAAAATATTTGGGAATATACCTGCCAAAACAAACCCAGGGACTATATGAGCAATATTACAAAATATTTTTTGCACAAATGAAGTCAGATCTAAATAATTGGAAAAAGCATCAGTTGCTCATGAGTAGGCTGAGCTAATATATTAAAAAAAATGTCAGTTCTACCTAAATTAATTTACTTATTCAATGCCATACCAATCAAACTACCAAAAACCTTTTATTGAGCTAGAAAAATAATATCAAAATTCATCTGGAAGAACAAAAGGTCGAGGATATCAATGGAATTAATGAAAAGAAATGCTTGGGAAGGTGGCCTAGCCATACCAGATCTCATATTGTATTATAAAACAGAAATCATCAGAACCACTTGGTACTGACTAAGAGATAGAGGGGTGGATCTGTGGAATAGGTTAGGTACACAAGACACAGTAGTCAATGATTATAGCAGTCTACTGTTTAGTGACTCCAAGGACCCCAGTTTCTGGGATAAGAACTCACTGTTTGAAAAAACTGCTGGAAAAACTGGAAAATAGTGTAGTGGAAACTGGGCATAGACACCATGTATCAGAATAAAGCCCAAAAGGGTACATGATTTGGGTTTAAAGGCTGATACTATAAACAAATTAGGGGAATAAGGAATAGTTTATTTGTCAGATTTATGGAGAATGTAGAAATTTGTGACCAAACAAGAGAGAACATTATGAAATGCAAAATGGGTAATTTTGATTACATTACATTAAAAAGTTTTTGCACAAACAAAGCCACTGCAACCAAGATTAGGGGGGGAAGCAGAAAACTGCTAGTTTTACAACTAGCATCTGTGATAAAAGCCTCATTTCTAAAATATTTAGAGAACCGAGTCAAATTAACAAGAATGGAAGTCATTCCCCAATTGATAAGTAGTAAAGGTTATGAACAGGAAGTTTACAGAGGAAGAAATTACAGCTATCTATAGTCATATGAAAAATGCTTTAAATCACTATTGATTAGAGAGATATAAATCAAAACAACTTTGAGGTACCACATCATACCTGTCAGATTGGCTCACATGACAAACAAGAAGGTGATAAATGTAGAAGATGTGGGAGAGTTGGAACACTAATTCATTGTTGGTGGAACTGTGAGCTGGTCTAACCATTCTGGAGAGCAGTTTGTTACTATGCCCAAAGGGTTACAGGAATGTGCATACCCTTTGTCCCAGCAATACCACTTCTGGGACTGTATCACAAAGAGATCATAAAAATGATAGAAAGACCCACATGTACAAAAGTATTTATAGCAGCTCTTTTTTCTAAGAACTGGAAATCGAGGGGATGCCCATCATTTGGGCAATAGCTGAGGTATATGAATGTAATGGAATACTGTTGTGCTATAAGAAATGATGAACAGGTGGACTTCAGAAAAACTTGGAAAAACTTATATGAACTGATGCTGAGTTAAATGAGCAGAACCAGGAGAACATTATATGTAGTAACAGCCCCAGTGTGCAAGGACTATTTCTAATAGACTTAGCCCTTCACAGCAATGCAAGGACCTAAAACATTCCCAAAGGATTTTTGATGCAAAATACAATCAACATTTAGAGAAAGGACTATGGAGTCAGAACACAGAAAGAAGCAGACTATTTTCTATTTAGTTATATTTTGTTTTTTCTTATGGTTTCTCCCATTCGTTTTAATTCTTTGATGCAACATGACTAATGTGAAAATGTGTTTAATAAGAATGTATGTGTAGAACTCATAAGATTGCATTCCATCATAGGGAGGAAGGGAGTAGGGAGGGGAAAAATTTAAACCTTATGGAAGTGATTATTGAAAACTGAAAACAAATAAATTATTAAAAACACATAAACACAAAAAACACATTAAAGTGAACTGAAGCAAAGACTAAATCATTGTAAGTTCATAGTAAAACTATGTGCAGTGGTGATGTCTTTTGAGAGTCTCCAAAAAATACAATGAATCTCATTAAGAAAGAACAACAATGGATGATTTCAGAATGCTCAGACTGTTAAGGTGCATGCTATTTGATAAGCAGATTTCTGGATTCACTGTGGAAATCCCTAAAGATTCTAAAGTCAGTTCTTCAAAAGTAATCTGAATCAAGTGTCTAACAGAAGTTTAGCATCTTTTACCAGATGACCCAGTAAAACCAGCTCTTGGGTGAATGTTTGTATGTACATTAAAAATACAGAACATGCCAAAGTGAATTTGTTTTTAAGCATGGGGAAGAGAATATTATGTTTTTGTGGAAGTTGTCAGATACTCATATTGTTACAAATGTCTTGGATTCAATCCATTTCAATTCAATTCATTTCAAAATGTTCAATTCAAACACTGGCAAACATTTATTTAGTGCCAACAGTGAGCAAAGGCAATGTGGTAGGTGCTGGGAACAAAAAGAATGGTCCTTGCCCAGAAGTAATTTCTCTGGAAGTTGGGGGTGAGGAGAGGGAGAATGCTAGCATCCTGATATGTGGGCCAAGGGACTGTCATGGACATCCAGAAGGTGAGCCTTGAGCTGAGGCTTGCAGGGAACTGCAAATTTTGAGAGGCAGAGAGGTTCAAGGGCAGGAATCTAAGTGAAGAAAACGCCTATTGAATTTCACAATGTTAAAAACTAGTGGTTCCCAGCATTACAAAGTACAAAACATATTTAGATGTATGGTTTAAGAATGAGACCTGGGACTTTTTCTAGTATATCCCTCTTATAATGTAGTCACTGGGTTATTTGTGACATTGCTCTCAGTCTGGAAGTAAGCCTATCTTGGAGGATACAGTAGCACCAATTCTATATCCCCAGTGCCTACAGCAGCTATGATTATGCCAGCACAGTTCTGAATCACAAAGTATAAGCAACTGTCCACATGGAAGACAGAATCAAAACATTTATTCAAACACCAGAAAGCCGAATCCATCATAGCAGCAAAAAAATCTCTATGCACTAACAATGCAGGGTGCACCACCATCTCCAAGCCTTCCCTATGTTAGGGTTCTCACAAACCAGTTCCCTTAAACTAATCACAAACAAGTTCTCCCACTCACACTACTTGTTTCCCACTCTTTCTCAGCTCTGACTTACTTTGTGCCCCACCTGTTCAACAAACTCTTTCCACAAAAGGCTCCAGGTGACTCAGACTTCTCTGTGACCCAGGCTCGTCACATGGGCCTATTAATGGATGGGAAACATCTTCCCATTTAAATTACCATTACAGATACTAAGCCAAGTCAGATGCATTTATAAATTGCTTTGTAACAGGCATTGTGCTAAATACTTGGGACAAAGAAAGACAAAAGGAGTCCCTGCCCTTATGAGATTTACCATCTTATGCCCCCATCAGATTGTGGTGTGGGATTACATATAAGATTCAGACAACTATGTATAATCAATATTTACAGGATAAATTGGAGAAAACATTAAAGGAAAGTTGCTAGTATTAAGGGGGACCCAAAAAGTCTTTCTTGCGGAAGATGGGATATTAAATTCTTTTGTTTGACATATGTGAATAACAAAAATTGAATATAACTTTCACAGCCACAGAACTGGAAGGGACGATAGTGACCTACAGCAATCTGGACAGATGGTCATCTGACTGTGCTCCAACACTTTTAGTGATGGGAAGTTTACTGGTTTTCGAGAGCTTGTCTATTGTTGGGCAGCTTAATCTTTGAGGTTTTTTTTTTTGAGATTGAAACTTGTTTTGTTATAACATTCCTATGATTTTTTTTACTCATTTGTCTCAGTTATGCTTTAACAACATAGCCTACCTCATCTTCCATTTGAAAGCCTTTCAGATATTTTAAGACAGCTATTTCATTCCTCCTCAGCCATTCTTCAGGTGACGTGGTTTCTGAACCTGTCACCATTCTGTTTGTATTTCTCTGAGCATTATCTAAATCGCTAATGTATCTCTTAAAGTCTGGTGCCCTAATTGGGCAAAATTGCTTTAGATGTATTCTGAGTAGTACAGAGTACAGCCATACTATTATCTCCCTTTATCTTTTTCTGGTAATTTTATGAGCAAACCAAGTTATAGACAGCATTTTGTTTTGTTCAAAAAACTAACAAAGTGACTTTAAATCTGCAAAACGTGATAAAACAAGATACAAAATATTTCATTGTATCAGAGGATTTCAGGATGGCAAGGACCTTATGAGATTATGAAATTTATTACCCTCTTTTTATAGACAAAGAAACTGAGGCACAGTGACTTGCCCAAGGTACATAGTAGAATCAAGATTTAAACTCTGTTAATGTTTTTCACATAAATCACATTGCCTTGCCAAATTTCATATTTTTTTCTCCTCCCAGAAAAATCCTTGTGTTTCTCAAGTCATTTTACATTTCTTGTGAATATCCTTGCTATGTGTTCTTTATAGATATGCTACATGTTCTTTGGGTTTTTTATTATTTCTCTGACAACGTTCAGGACAAATGCAAATAATATCACTTTTGTTGGCTAGGAAAGAATGTGATTCACTAGAAATAAAAGCAACACTGAATGCATTTTATGATAGATACTTTGTATGCGTCACCATTGCTGATCTTGGAGTCAAAGACTCAAATTCAAATTCTGGCTCCACAATGTTTTTACTATGTGAGAGACCTTTGTTTAGACTCTTAGAATATCTAAGCTTTAGTTTTATCATCTGTGAAATAAGAGGTTTGGATTAGATACCCTCTAAGTTTCCTTCTTACTCCAGACCTGTGATCTAGAAGGAAACAAGTCATTTTATTAAGCACCTACTTTGTACACAAGAATCCTGTGAGGAGGCTGAGTCACTTGCCCAGGGTCACACAGCTAGCAGGTGTCTGAGAGCAGATTTGAACTCTAATCTTCCTGACTCTAGCTCACTATGCTACTTAGCTATCCAAAGGATATTCACAAGGCAGTGATATCCTAAATTTTTTTGCAGCTACCTGGGAGACAGTGTATGGGTGTCTTGTTTGGGACAGAGTTATAATTGGCAAATATCTCACATTTGCTCTTAGGAGATGGTTATATCTTATTGACCAGTGTTGTTTCAGAGTTCCAAGTAAAGGTGCATCAGATACAGAGGGTGTTTCTCATGCCTGGCTTAGAAGTGAATTTTGATTAAAAAATAAAAGGGCTGTGAGATGAACACTAACAGCAAAGCATGGTGAATATGTAAGTCCCAGGATGACTGAGGAACTAGTGAGCTGGACCTCACTTACTTAACTCTGGCAAGATCAGTGGAATGCATCAGAATCCACAGAGCTGCCTGGATTCATTTGAGCTGCTTGATGAGGAGGCACCCATAAAATTCTGGGCCAAATGGTGTTGTTTGTAATGATCAGCACATCAGAATGCTGGTCTGACGCAAAATGTGTTTGTGCAGTAAGCAAGGGAAAGAAGGATGTATGAATATTCTAGGATTTCAGGATGAATAAGCAAATACGCAGAAAATCAATGGTGGCAAGTACATGGAGGCAAACATTGAGCATATCATCTAGCAAGGGTCATGGGATAATAGGAGGACCAAGTACCTACAAGAAGGAATCCAGTGGGTCCCAAACCAACTCTCATGGAGTCCAAACATTCTATGGTATTAGCCAAGAAATTTGCAGTTTGGATATGGACTAAGATGCAATCTGGCAAGTGTGGTACTATGATTTCTGATATTCAGTGAGTCCATACGCTTTGTGGTGAGCAGTGACAATGTGAATATGGGAAAATATGAATAATTGTTTGTAAAAAGCAACATTTATGACAAATAGCCATTCTCTTGGATGTGTGATAGAATGTTCTATTTGAGACAATACCTCTTCTACATAGAAAATTCATTTTTAAAGAATTAAAATACCATAATACATACTTAACAGACACTAAAACTTCATTAGGTTCAATCAAATTGTTGGTGCTTCTGAGAACATTTCATTCTTGGTTATTCTTGGAGCAAATTATTGAACTTTCCAAAACTTGTTTTCTCATCTATAAAAAAAGAATAATAATACTTGGTCTACTTACCTCACAAGGTAGTTGTGATGAGAGTGTTTTGTGAACCCTGAAATTCTCTGATCATAATCTGTCATTCTTTTCTTTGCCCTAAGTCTTCCTATGTGAAGCCTGATATTCAGTTCTTGTACCCCTCAAAGTTTAGTTCAGATTTGATATTGGGATGAGCTTAACTGAAGGGGATTTTCCTTTACCCTAACACAGCAATATTACGCCTTAAGGCTGTGGTAATAATTGGTTTCTGTGGACTCAGCTCACCTTGTTTGCAACCGGTCAATAAGTCATCAGAGTATCATGTCAAGTTTGAGAAGCATAGACTCTCCATGACTGGTACTTTTTTATATCCCTGGAAGGTCAAGAAACTGATAAGGTTCTTGAAGCAGCTTTGTTGAGTGTCTATACCATCTTGGCTAGGGTGGGGGCTGGGGAAAGAAACTGAATCAAGGAAGCCAAAGTAGTCCCAGGACTGCCTTTATCTTTTAAGTAAAGCCTCCTCATGTTGTGGGTGAGAGAAAAGTGTGCGGGGTTAATTTTGGTCCTTTCACACATGCTCTCTCTCCCCTGTGGGAATGTTAGCTGCTTGGGTCAATGACTTTTTCATGTTTGTCTTCATGGTCCCAGTGCTTAGCAGATAGCCTGTCATATGTTCTGAATAAATGTCTTGTGAATGATTTTTAAAATAAAATGCCCAATGATTGTGAGATGCTATTTGTAATAAATACTGGTTTTAGAGATTAATCAAAAAGATAAATGTTGTATGCTATAGATATTCAGGATTTTGCCCCATTGGCACCAACTATACTGTACCTTTTCTTTAAAATATTTCACTTTTATATGTTGTATTAGTTCTCCTTTCTAAGTATCAACCACTTTGTAGTTTTGACCATTAAAAAAATCAACCCTTTGGTTTTTTGGGAGTATAGAGCACTTTGTAAAGAAATTTCCACCTATGCAGACGGGCAACTATTAAATGACTTATCTCTTGGAGAATTGCCTGGGTGTACTGAGGGTTTAAGGAACTTATCCAGGGTCATAGAATCATTTTCTACTTGAACCCAGGCCCTCCTGACTCTAGGATTCCATCTCCATCCACTTATACCTACCACCTGTCACTTTCAGTCATATCATTCATAGATAATCTCTTAGTTCTGACTGTTTCTTATTTTCACCCCCCAAACTCTCTTTCCCCCTCCCTCTTTCCTTTTTGTTTTATTGATGCTTCTAATGAAGCATTTTTTGTTTCATACCTGTGCATCACAGGTGACATGGTCACAGCATGAGGCATGTCAATGAACTTCCCAGAGGATACTATGGAATAGTGTCATGGCAGGATGTCAGGATTCAGTCTGGATGTTTAGTGGGAGGTTGGTAATTTATTATCCTCAGAGGGGAGCACAGTGGATACTAGGTGGCACAGTGGACAGAGGGCTGAACCTGGAGTTAAGACCTGAGTTCGTATTTGAAATGAGACATTTACTAGCTGTGTGACCCTAAGCCACTCATATAATGTTTCCCCATCAGTAAAAATGGAGATAATCACACATTCCTCCCAGGGTTGTTTTGGGAAGCAAGTGAAATAGTATTTGTAAAGTGCTTAGCATAATTCTGGCATATAGTAGGTGCTTATATAAATGCTAGCAGTTATTATTTTAAACAAACATTTTACTGAGGCATTTCACTTTGAGAATAAGAATACATATTTGATTTTTTCCAATTAAAATATCCTGTAAAGATTATTGATTTTTTTTTTTTTTTTTGCTCAGTGTCAATTTAGGAAGCCGTAAGCTGTAGTGAACTACTAGAATCAAAAAATGAGCTTTGGCCATCTGGATTGTAATTTGAGCAACCTCACTTTTCTGATATGAAGCAGATAATCCACCTCTCTTACCTTTAAACCTCCCTTGTGGTAATATGTCATTTTTACCTATCAATTTCTGATTTGCTTTAGATAGATAAACTTACACTTTTCTTTTCTGTTGTCTTTGAGAGGTGAGGAGTGCTGGGTAGCTGCAACCACTAGTACGTAATGGCATTGGGCAATTTTATTAGCAGCTGTATTTATTTTTTAAAAGTAAGTGTGAATTGTGAAGAGGAAAGACAATGAAGTGTGGAAATGGAGGTAAAGAAAAAAAGGTAGTAGAGTTGTAGTGTAGGTTATGAAGCAGATATATTTTGTTTTTTTCCATTTTTTGTTTTGTAAGGTTAAAGACCTTGATCAAGGAGACTTTGTGAAAATCTCTAGCCACGTGTGGAGGAATACCTTGTATGAATATAGAAGGAATTTCTTATTTGACTCTTGTTGGATTAGATGGCCTTTGAGGTTACTTCCTATTCTTGAGATTCTGTGATCCTTTGAATATCTGTGGAGCTGAGGAGAATAGGACAATAATAGTTGTAGGGATTGCTGACTTGTGGGTGACACATTTATTGTTGGAATGAAAGCATTTATCCCTTTCTGTGGTCCTTCCCACAGGTACAGTCAGTACCCAGGTTTTGACCACAAAGCAGATGACTTAAAATTTGGCATACCTTGTTCTTGATGAGATTGCTTATTGTTTTCTAGATTTTGTCCATGCATTTCCATAGTTACATAAGAGTGCATGTGAGCTTTGATCTTGAGTGACTGCAAAACTTTCAGGATAATTTATGGATTTTTGGTTTTTATTCTGGGCAATAGAAATAATGAAGTTCTTCTGTTTGAAGATTTCTCTTTTGTCAGGTTTTTGCAACAGACATTACCTTTAGAGAATGAGGGTAAGCTTTAGTGGATATTTGAATACTGCTAAGTAGCTGAATATAAGAGCAACTTGTCTCATCGTTGGCAGTTCCTCAAGTGACTATATTGAGAGCTCAGAGAGATGATATTAGAACCACTCCATGGGACACTTTTCTCAGGAAATGCAAAATGGAGACACAACCCTTGCATGTCAAGTTGAACCAAATGAATCCTTCAGAGAATTTATATTCAAAGAAGAAAATCAGGTTCCCTTTGACCACACTGAAGTAACCATAACAATAATAATGATGATGATAATAAAAACTGGCAATTTTATAGTGTTGGGGAATTTCTCAGCCTGGATTCCTGGGGAGCTAAGGGAGAATTTCACCACCCTGCTGGATCTGCTGACTGGGGTCACATCTCTTCAGTAGCCAAACTGAAAAGAAAAAAAAGATTTATTAGCAGGCTAAAGAATACTGCTAAAGACTGCTTGTTGAAAGAAGTTTCAACATCCTAAGGTACACATATGGTTTTTATAACTTTTCAGGTCCACTTAGAGACCAATCACTTCATTCTACAGCAGCTTAGGATAGATGAGTAAAGCATTTCACAGGACAGGGAGCAGTAGAGGAAGGGGGCAATCAGCCAAAAGGGAAAAAAGGGAGAGGATTGCACTAACATAGTTTGTTGTTATTTAATTCTTCTTGAACTGTGTTTTAAGTTTGCAGAGCACTATAGATGCATTAGATCATTTGAGCCTGAACAACTACTCTTTGAGATAGTAACTGCAAGTATTGCCACAGACGAGGAAATGGAGGCTGAGTTAAGTGATTTGTACAAGGTCACACAGCTGAGTGTTTGAGGCTAGATTGAACTCAAGTGTTTCTGACTTCTAGGCTAGCCCTCTTAATTTTCACACACACTTGAATGACTGTGTTCTTCCCTCTGCCAGTGCACTATGGTGTCAGCCAGGCATTACCACTAAAGCCTAGCAGTAGCATCTTTTGGGAGTCAGTGCCTGAGCAAGTTCGCTGCTTTGCTTTCCTCAGTTGTACTTTGTAGGAATCAATTGTAGAAATCTGAGGTATTATAAGGACAACTAGGTGGTACAGTGGATAGAGTTCTGGATCTGAAGTCAGGGAGATTCATGTTGTGGAGTTCATATATGACCTTAATCACTAGTTGTGTGACCTTGGACAAGTCACTTAACTCTGTTTGCCTCAGTTTCCTCATTTGTAAAATGAGCTGGAGAAGGAAATGGAAATCCAGTCCAGCATCTCTGCCAAGAAAACCCAAATAGGGTTCCAGAGAGTTGAACATAACTGAGAAATGATTGAATGAACAAAAACTATTTCTAGATGAATTTTTTAGTAAGCTGTGTGATATGGAAATACTGTGTAATGTCCATGGGGAGGTACCGACCTTAGGGTTTTGGGGTTCACTCCTCTCTTCTAAAACAGAATGATAGTTATCTAGGAGCCTTTGGATTTTTCAGAGTCCTACAAAGTTAGTTTAATTCTTTCTTTGTATAGAAATATTCATAAATGAGCAGACTTTCACAATTTTTTTAATTGGGAAGGAAGACCTATAAATATTGTTAAATTTACTTGTTGACATAATTCTCTTTGTCTATATGGCCTTTGGCAAATCACTTCCCAGGCTTCACTATTGGTATCTCTAAAACAAACAGGTTAAGCAAGGTGATCTCTGGATGCCCTATCAACTCTAAATTTACAATCTTATTTTCTTGCTAATAATCCTTAACTTTTTCCATTTCAAACTGTTTTATTGATTCATTTTTTAATATTAGCATAGTCTAAGATCTCTTCCCTTACTCTTCTGAGAGCCATCCCATATAACAAACAGTATTTCTCTGTAAAGGAGTGAGGATAAAGGGGTGTCTTTTCATATCTCTCTTTTTTTTTAATGTTTAACAATCACTGCCATACAATTGAGATTTTATCCCCCCCACACCTACCGCCCACTACCCCCCTCCCTCCCCACGACTGCATACAATTCTGTATAGGTTCTACATATACTTTGCTATTGAGTACATTTTCACTATAGTCATGCTATGTAGTCGGACTAAAATAAATGGAAGAAATCATATAACAAATCAAAACATGATTCACAAAAACATACACATACACAAACATGATCTGCTACATTCCGTGAATGACTTCCATATTTCTTTCTCTGAGTGTGGAAGGCATTTTGCCTTAGAGAACCACCATTGGGATTTTTTTTTTTTTAAGAAGTTATTGCGTTATTACGAAATTCCAAGTCTACCAGAAAAAACTCTCGCACTCTGTGGTCGTTGCTGTGCACAAAGTTCTCCTGGTTCTGCTCCTTTCACTCAGCATCAGGTCATATAAGTCCTTCCAGGCCTCTCTGAAGTCTTCTTGTTCATCATTTCTTATGGCACAATAGTACTCCATTACATTCATATACCATAATTTATTCAGCCATTC
The DNA here is from genome assembly GCF_028372415.1 of Notamacropus eugenii. Classification (NCBI taxonomy): domain Eukaryota; kingdom Metazoa; phylum Chordata; class Mammalia; order Diprotodontia; family Macropodidae; genus Notamacropus; species Notamacropus eugenii. Next base: position 301,195,724 of record NC_092877.1, read on the forward strand.
CCCAATTGATGGACATCCCCTTGACTTCCAGTTTTTGGCAACTACATAGAGTGCTGCTATAAATATTTTTGTACATGTGGGACCCTTTCCCATTTTTATGATCTCTTGGGGATATAGTCCTAGCAGCGATATTGCTGGGTCAAAGGGTATGCGCATTTTTGTAGCCCTTTGGGCATAGTTCCAAGCTCTCCAGAATGGTTGGATGCGCTTGCAGCTCCACCAACAATGAATTAGTGTTCCAACTCTCCCACATCCTCTCCAGCATTTATCATTTTCTTGTTCTGTCATGTTTGCCAATCTTATAGGTGTGATGTGGTACCTCAGAGTTGTTTTGATTTGCATCTCTCTAATCAATAGTGATTTAGAGCATTTTTTCATATGATTATAGATATCTTTAATTTCTTCTTCTGAAAATTGCCTGTTCATATGCTTTGACCATTTATCAATTCAGGAATGACTTGTATGATTATACATTTGGATCAGTTCTCTATATATTCTAGAAATGAGGCCTTTATCCCTAAGCTTAGCTGTAAAAATTCTTTCCCAGTTTACTACATCCCTCCGGATTTTGATTGCATTGGGTTTGGTTGTGCAAAAACTTCTCAGTTTAATGTAATCAAAATTATCCATTTTGCATTTCATAATGCTTTCTATCTCTTCTTTAGTAAAAAATTCTTCCCTTCTCCATAAATCTGATAATTACACTATTCCTTGCTTCTCCAGTTTATTCATGGTATCAATCTTTATACCTAAATCATGTACCCATTTGGACTTTATTCTTGTGTACGGTGTCAGGTATGGGTCTATGCCTAATTTCCGCCACACTGTTATCCAGTTTTCCCAGCAATTTTTGTCAAACAGTGAGTTCTTATCCCAGAAGCTGGGGTCCTTGGGTTTATCAAACAGAAGGTTGCTATATTCCTTGCCTACTGCGTCTTGAGTGCCAAGTCTATTCCACTTGTCTACCTCTCTGTTTCTTAGCCAATACCAAGTGGTTTTGATAATTGCTGCTTTATAGTACAATTTGAGGTCTGGTAGCGCTAGGCCACCTTCCCAAGCATTTCTTTTCATTAGTCCCTTTGATATTCTGGACCTTTTGTTTTTCCAAATGAATTTTGATATTATTTTATCCAGCTCTAGAAAATAATTGTCTGATAGTTTAATTGGTATGGCACTAAATAAGTAAATTAATTTAGGTAGAATTGTCATTTTTATTATATTAGCACGGCCTACCCATGAGCAACTAATGTCATATCTCTTTTTTCAAGATATGCTTGTTCTTTATATTTTTGCAACATTCACTTTTATTTTTTTAAAATTATTATTCTTTTCATTTCCATTGTTGCAGCCATTGTGTATATTTTCTTGGCTCTGTTTACTTCATTCTGCATCAGTTTGTGCAGATCTTTACTTGCTTCTCTGTGTTTATCATATTTTAATTATCTTATAGCATAGCGATATTCCATTGCATTCATTTTTTATCCATTCTCCAATTGATAACCATCTACTTTCCAGCCTTCCTTCCAATCAGTTCTTCTGCTATCATAAATAGTGTTGTGATGAAGATTTCGGTGTATATGGGGACTTTTGGTTTGTCAGTTATCTTCCTTGTGGCAATTCCAAATTGCTTTCCAAAATGGTTGTACTGATTCATTGTTCTACTAGCAATGTGTGCCTGTCTTTGCACAACCCCTCTAGCATTGACTGTTCACCTCTTTTGCCTTTTTTGCCAACTGGGCTGGGTAGGAAGTAGAAAACCTCAGAGTTGTTTTGATTTGCGTTGCTCGTTATCAGTGATTTTGGAACATTGTTTCATGTGGTTGTTAATATATTGCAATTGTTTTGAAAATTGTTTATTTGCATTCTTTGGCCCTTTATTGCAGAAGGCTTTTGGTTTGAGATGCATGCACGTATGTATGTATTTGTTTATATATCTTAAATACCGAACCCCTGTCAGAGAGCTTTTATATGAAGAATCTATAATTTTAAATAGTGGTTTGGTATTATTTAGGCCTGAGTAGGAGGGATGTAAGATGGAATGTTCATTGCTTCCACAGTGAACATTTTCTTATGTGACTTAAGAAAACCCTAGTTTTTTGCCTTTAATAGCTTAATATAAGACTCATTCATATACTACGCACTTGCTTAGTATGAAAAGAGCTGAAAATGTAGTTCTCTCTTAATATATTTAAATTTTACAGTTGCTGCTTTTACTGGCTCCTAAAATTTACGTATATTTGGGGGAGTATTGAATGGCTACCTATTGCTAATTCAGTTTGTGGATTAAGAGACTTCTTATGCAGTGTTCAGAAATTTTAGCTAAAGAGATTTTACATCAGGTAACTGACAGTACTTGAATACTGGACCTAATGAATTTTCTACTTTTCTTGCCTCTATTTTTCAGTAAATATGTTTCCTTGTTACTTTATTTTCCATTCTGCATGCTGTAATAAATCTGTTTCTCTGTTCATTTGCTGCTGCATTATGAATTGTTGATTCTCTTGGGTTCCTCCCACCCACTGGAAACTAGATCAACCCATTCGTTTTATAAAACCTGTAATTTCCATAAACTACTGAGGAAGACAGTTTCATGTTCTCCTTTGATAGGATATTAGTTAGAGACTTGGGTAGAAACTAAGTGATTTGTTCAGCTCAGTCTGGTTTATATAGTTGAGCTGCCATTGTTATTTTTTTATCTAAACCTCTAAAGCTATCATATTAAACTTAAAAGTAACTTTAGTTACTGTTTTTGTGATTAAACCTGAAAGTTTTATTTACTTTTTTTTTAGCAGAAGTTATAAATCTTTTCAGGTGATTTTACATGGTTTCTTAAGTATGATTTTATTACATTTTGAGTTTAAAATGTTTCATAGAAAACGTAAATTTCATAATGTTGTCATATAAACATAAGATTTAGTGACTTATTTTAAAGAAAATATATTACATGACACAAATTTGTATTTTAGATTTTTTAAACTGATTAAGATTTATTTGGCAGCTCTCTGGGGATAAAAGACAAATATGATACAGTGTGATATTTAGTTCAATATTGGTCTAACTCTAGCCTAGGGCTTCTTAACTTAGGATTTGTGAACTTGGTTTCTTTTAAATGTCTTAATAACGATTTTAATATTATTTATTGCATTCAAGCATTTGAAAGGACAAATATTTGTAGACTTTTTATGTTTGGCCCCAGAAAGTAGGACTTAAGAGCAATGAAAGTTGCACAAGGGCAAATTTAATCTTAATGTCAGTTGAAACTTACTAACAATTAGGCCTGTTCAAAAGTAGGATTTAGTGGATTTCTCCTCATTGGAAATTTTTAAGCAGAGGCTAGATGACCATTTGTGAGATAGGTTGTAGGAGCACATCCTTGTCCAAGGTATAGGTTTTTGGGCCAAATGACCTTTGGGGTGTTTTTGAACTCTCATGTTTTATGATTCTGCTTTTTCTGGAAGACTTTCCACAACATGCTACTTACTGACTTTCAACATAATCCATCTAGACAACTGCTGCTTAACCCTCAAATGTCCATTGCTGCCACTCATTCTGGGCACAGAATATATTTCTGTTGTTGTAGTACAGTCATTTCATTCATGTCTGACTCTTTGTGACACCATTTGGCGTTTTCTTGGCAAAGATACTGGAGTAGTTTGCCATTTTTTTCTCCAACTCATTTTAGAGATGAGAAAATGAGGCAAACAGGATTAAGTGACTTGCTCAGGGTTATGTGACTTGTCAGTATCTGAGGGCAGATTTGAACTCGAACGATGAGTCTGCCTGACTTCAGGTCTAGTGCTCTATATACCATGGTACTTGGCTGCCCTACAGAATACTTTGTCATGAATAAAAATGAGCTGGTGCAAAAGGTCAGATTTCGTCCAGAAGGCTGAGAGCTGGGAGAGATGATGACATGGTAGCCTACAATATGTGAAGTCTATAACTAGCTAGCAGATGAATTATCCAATGAATAGAGGGCTCTTCATTGAGCTGCTTACAAAAATGTTGTAGGAACCTAGAAGATCATCTTGGTGAGTTGTGTCAGGTATAGAGGAAGAGATGGAAGGTGCTGGGGGAGGGGAAAAACCCTGCAACAACAAGAACAAAACCTAGCAGATGGTCTGAGAATACAGAGAAAATTGAGACTGAACTAAGAGGTGTCTGTAATGATGTACTATCTCCATAGGAAAGGTTTTTGATTCCTAATGCTTCACAAGTAGAAAGCAAAGTTTTCTACTGGAAAAAGAAAGGGGGCTACAACTATTATTTGACAGAGGTTGCTGCTGGTGATGATAAGAAGGGGAATAGTGGATCAATCCCAACCCACATATCAACAAGCAAAAAGGAGATGCATCCTGTGTGAGCTGTAACGTTGAGCCTGGCACTGAGCTTCTCTGTTCTGAGTTCCTGAACTACCCAGAGAAAGCTTTTGTTTCCTTGAGCAGACAACCTTGATGAAGTCATTGTGCAGTTTGATGTATGAAGTAAAGAATCATATACACAGTGCTCTAATAAAGCAGTTCCTGAGAGATAACTTGCCATTGTGGTCATTGGACACTACAGGAGTTGAAGTTGAAACAGAAGGAGAGAATTAAGTAGCCTTCCTACTTTTGTCGGCTTTATTCCAAGATTTACACAGAAGACCATTTGTCATCTATGCCATCCCACAAACAGCCTTTGTGTATGAATTATGACATATTTATGTTACATCTTTTTGGATTTCTTTATTTCTGATGTAGTTTTTTTATATAAAATATTAAGGGATTAAATGCCACTTAACATTTGAGGAGTTACCAGTTTTCATCCAAGAGGTCCCAGTGTAGGTATATGGAATTTTTACACACATTTTACTTGTTAGTCAACAAGCATTTATTAAGTGCCAGAAACTGTGCGAAGCCCTGGGGATGCAAGAAAGGCATTTCCCACCTTTCCCCCAAAACACGACCAATAGCAAAAGCCAGTACCTGCTCTCAAGAAACTCATAATCTAAGTGGGAAGACAGTGTACAAATGGGGATTTAAGGAAGGTTGGGAAACTCTTCGTGTAGAAGGTGAGATTTCCATTAGGACTTGAAGCAAACGAGCAAAGTTAGCAGAGATGAAGGAAAGAATTCTAGGTATGAGGAGATAGTCATTGAAAATGCGTACAGTGGAGAGCTGGAGCGTCTGTTTGGAGTGCATGTTTGGCAAAGTACTTTTGTTACATTGTGATCCTATGAGGCTAACATAGTTTCCATGTCTAAGCAAAGAAAACTGCTAACATGTTGATCTGTCATGGTGGTGGGAAAAGACATAATTGATTCCAACCCCAGGTGTAGTTATTGTAGATACATTAGGGTGGGCGGGAGAAACAGATGTTCTATAGCTATTATGTGAAACACCATGTATATCTGGAATATGCAATTTCCATGTGTACACCTTTATGACTGCAATTGCAAAAGTGTTGCTCAAGACAGTTTTAACCCAGCTTATTTTGGACAAAAAGTCAAACAGTTCATGATCCATTAATTGTAAAGTTACCTGCTGTTTGCTTTCAGTATTTTTTGCTACAATACTTTTATTTGTATTTAAATAGTTTAGATAACCCAAGAACATGTACAAGTAAAGTGGTAGTAAAAAGAATTGCTTGATATTTATAAAGTCACTGCAGGATCAAGCACAGCAGTAAAACTTTAAAAAATGCCTGTATTTAACCTTTTTTATTTTTGGTTTATGATTTTTTTTATAATTTTCTGATATGCATGTACTGTAAAAAGAATTAACAGAGAAATAACTTGAGGTAATGAATAGTACAAAATTTTCATGAACAATGCAAATGCCATCGTTAAGAATGTATTATTAAGTTTATGGAACAAAAATTTGATGAGTGCTGGAAAAAAGATAAGTCATTCCACTTGGGAATAAAATCAGATTATGTCCATTCTAAATCTTGTCTTTTTCAGGTTCACTATGTCAGGTTTCTTCATGTGATCTTCACAAGGCATGGTTTTGAGCTTCTTAACCTCTTGGTTGTTTTTCTCTAGTTATATTCAAAACTGGCTTTTTAAATTTCCTACATCACGGCACCTATTAGACGTCATACTCCAGATGTAGTCTCATTACAGGCAGGTCACAGTGGGATTGTGCCACTTCATTCAGTTTCGACACTTAAAAACTTATAAAGTCCAAGTTTACATTTAATTTTTTGGTTTTCACATCTCAAAATTCAAGACCCTCCACTCACGTTTTAGCACATTAATCTCAACCTGTTTTGCATAGATACACCAATTTACAATCATTTTTTGAGAGAAGTAGACCAGTTCTCTACAGTGGCTTACAGGGTAACTAACTATACCTGGAGGGAAAAGGAGCAGTACCAGAAAGGGCACTAAAGTTGTATGCAGAGTGTATGCTCAATTGTTAAAACCCACTTCCCATAGCATTTATAGACTTAGCCACTTAGTATGCTGTTAGCAAATAATTTGTTGTGCATAGAAAAAAAGTGAAAGAGATCACAGCCAAAACATTACTGCTTGGAAGCTGTCCACACCAATTATCTGCTTTGTCCAGTCCTCCCACTTGTTTCCCTTCAGAGATCTGTGCAGCTAAGTGTGTACACCTGAGGCTCATAAGGGAGGAACGGGGTGGAGGGGTATTCATTATTCTTTCTCATAGTAAGGAGTTGAAATCCATTCCTCTCCCCCTTCCCAAATAAAACAAAAACAGACTTCTGGTGTCTGGTTGATTCAGAGTCCTCATAAGACTGTATGTATAGAGTACTAGTCGTGGTGTCTACTCTGCCCTTTCTCTTCCTGTCTCTTGACCAGAAGACAGAATGGAGAGGTGAAGAAACAGGAAACAAACTCAAACATTGTCCTTTTGTCCTGTTGCTCTCTTTTCTGGAACTGTTACAAAAAGAAAAGAATCATTAGGATCTCAGATGAAAGGAAGGAAGGAATGCTAAATGATAAATTGCCAAGGCAAGATCCTCATAGGCTACCTTTTTAAAAATACATTTTATTTCTACATTTTGTTTTCATATTACCTAGTTTATCTTTCCTCTAATGCTCCCACAGACACTCATTATAACAGGAAAAGAAGTCTAACAAAACTCTGGAGCACCTCCAAAAGGCCTGATAATGTTTTCATATTCCACACATGTAGTCACCATCACAAAGGAGAGAGGAGTAGGTGCGCCCAGGCTACTTTCATAAAAAAAAACAAACAAAAATAAAACTAATTAAACAACCACTTATCTGATGAGATTATTAGGAATTTACAATGCTTAACAGTGCCTCACACACAGTAGGCACTTGATAAATGCTTATTGACTGACTGATGGACGGACCAGATATATGTTCATTGTAATTGATGATAATAATATTATAAGGTGGGATATAAGAGCCAAATAAATGTTTGAGAAAGAAAAGGCAATAAAAGTTAAGATGAGAGAAACATAACAGTCACCTGGGGATGGTTGTGGGAAAAGTGGGACTTCAGTAATGCTTTAAAGGATGTGGAAAATTTAGTTAGGTGGAGAGAAAAGTAGAGGGCATATTGAGTAAAGGAAGACCACAGCAGCTACAGCATGAAAGCTGGAGTGTTGGAGAAGATGAAGAGACCAGTATAGGTGAGTCGAGGCTTCCTCTGTGATGATAAGGAGTGTAGGAATATATTAGAGGTGATCTTGCAGAAAAGTTCTTTAAATCTTTGTAGTAATTAATTTCTTTGTGATAAAATGTGGTTTTTAAAAAAATCTTTTTGAACAGTCCTGTAATGTTTATGGAGCCCCTCTGTAGTGACCATGTAAATCTGTTTACATTTAATATTCTGGGTGTGCATGTGTGCATGCTTATTGTGACTAATAACTAAATGTAGTGAAAAGGTATAATACCTAGAATGTTCCTTTTAGAAGAGAGAGGGTTGGTTTCCATGAGTGACTATTTACTTTGTATGTCAGGCCTACAGTTGTGTTTGGACACACCATGGTTGTAATTCATGCTCTTGGTCTAACAACACTTCCACATAATTATCATTGCTTTGTAATTATAGCAATAAACTCCATTCTTTGGGAAATATTCCAGTATTTGGAATACAGAAAAGGAATGTGTTTAGTACCAATTGTCACAGTGATTTTTTTTGTCAGAATTTTAAAGAAATCAGCTTCTATTGTGTTTTAAAACAAAAATGTCTAATAAAATTCTGTTTTTAGAGGTGCTGAATCTTCGTGTAATTCAAAGGAGAAAACTTTAAAGAAGAAGGAATATTCACAGACAAAATAGTTGGACTTTTTTGGGTCAGAGAAATTGAGAGAGAGGTTGATAGAACTACATGAGGAAAGCTCAATCATGGACACTGAAGGGTGCACCTGGAATCATTTTAGAAATGTAGGTCCTTCAGAGATCATCTCCCCTCAACCAGCTGTTTTCGAGGTGAAAACATTGGGGCGCAGATGGGTCCTGTGCCTTTCTTAGCATAATTGGGATTGTAACTCAGTCCTTAATTTTCAGCACATTTAGTCTTTCTCCTGTAAACATGATCAGAAACTTTTTAGTAAACACCTAACATGTAACAGGCACTATGCTGGGCACTGAGGAGGCAAATGCAAAAGTTAAGAGACTGTCTTCAAGGAGTTTACATTCTCCTGGCAGAATACAACATGTACACAATAAGTAAATAAAGACTGTATATAAAAAATAGTAATATACTGCTAATAAGCACTTATTAAGCACATACAGTGTGTTAGGCACTGAGTTAAAACAGCTAGGTGGCTCAGTGAATTAAAGTACTGGGCCTGAAGTCTGGAAGCTCTGGGTTCAAATTTAACCTTAGATGCTTATTAGCTGTGTGATCTTGGGCAAGTCACTTATCTTCCACTTGCCTCAGTTTCCTCCTCCATAAAATGAGGATAATAATAGCACCTACCTCCAAGGATTGTTGTGAGAGTCAAATAAGATAATATTGCAAAGTATAATTCCTGATACATAGTAAGCACTTAATAAGTGCTCCCTTCCTTTCCCTCCCTCCTCCCCTGCCCCTTCCTTTCCTCTCTCCTTCCCTCCCTCCTTCCTTCCTTCCTTTCATTCTTTCCTTCCTACATTTCCTTCCTTCCTTTCCCTCTCCCTCTGTTTCCCTCCTCTTTCTCCCCCTTTTCTTTCCCTCCTCATCTCCCCCTTTCCCCCACCCTTAACCTCTCCCCTCTTCCCTTTCCTTCCCCTTGCTCCCTCCCTCCTTCTAGGGATACTAAGAAAGTTAAAATCCTGCTTTCAGCAAGCTCTTAGTCTAATGGGGAAGACAACATAGAAACCATGCACAGACCAACTATATTACAGAATAAATTGGAAAGGATCACTAGAGCAAGGAACTAGAATTAAAGGATTAGAAAAGGTTTCTAGCTGATCCTTGCAGGATCTTTGCAGGAGGGCAGGGAGACCAGACCAAAAATTCCTCATAGGAGGAACAGTCAGTGAAAAATACCCAGAGTCTGGAGATGGAGTGACTTGTTATTTACTACACAGTAGTTTCAAGAAGGGGGAGCACTATTAGTTTGGGGAATCATGAAAGTTTTATTCTGACTTTTGGAAGTTAGGTTCCTTTGGAGATGGCTCCAAGGTATATAGATTCATTTTCATTTAGACTGCAGGGAGTTAGGTCTCAGCTTACTCCTGTTTTAGAATACGGTGAGAGACTTATGTATTCTGTGGGTGCCAATTAGATTTCAATTTTCTTAAAAAAATTAATCATTTACTATATAAAAGGCACTGTGGTAGGTGCTTAGGAGATAAAAGTAGTTATGAAAAAGACACTTTCATTGAAGAGCTTATAATTTAATGAGAGAAGAAAAAACCCTACACAGAGAAACTGAGTCAATTAAGATCAGACAGTCTACAAGTATCGATTACAAATTTTATTCCAATTTATGAGTTACTAACCTGCAATAATTAGATCTGGAACTTTCTAGATCAACAGTTCTTAACTGGGGAATCCTTAGAACTCCAAGAAATCCATAGATGGATTCATGAAGTCTGTGAACTTGGATAGAGAAAATATATTAGAGCTTTATTTTCATTAATTTCTGACTAAAATTTAGCATTTTCTTCAAGAATGGAAATGTTTTCTGAGAAGGACTTCGTAGGCTTCACCAGACTGCCAAAAGTTTCCACAACACAAGACAGGTTTGGAACGTCCATTTTAGATTGGCTTTAGTACATGGTGATTAGATTCCTTTACCCTTCCATCCCTCCCATGAAACCAGAGGTGCATGATATATAAACCATGTGACAGGACACTGTCTGATGAGGCTTTTACCAAGTGCTTGCATGTATTATGTAAGAAAGGTGATTATAAGGATTTTTATTATAGTCCAAATGTAGAGTGTTTTGTTCAGTGATTGAAATAGAACTTCCTTTGGATATTACAGGGATAATTACTTCTTAAATGCTAAGTGTTTATTTGAAGAATATCTTGATGAACAAGATCCATAGTAATGACTAATCCATGGTAGAGAGAGTGGGCACTACTAAACTCTCAGCAGAAGTTGGGGATTCACGTTGGTAACAATTCAATAAAAGTATAGTTAATGGAGCTTGATCATCCCATTGACCCTTGTTATATTTTTCGCCTGTTTCTTAAGTATTCCCTCTGGAAAGAATCAGATCAAAGGTGAAGATTATGGAGATGTTCCCTTAGAAAAGAAGAGTATTTTAGATGGGGAGAGGAACTTAAATTCTAGTCAAGTTGGCAAGCATTTATTAAGTGCTTACTATGTGCCAGGCACTGTGCTCAGTATTGAGAATATGAAGTCATCTCCCAATTCTGTCTGCTAAACTTATTTTTCCTGGTAGCCTAAACCTCTGTAGTGTTGAATATTTGAATATCAACAAGGCACCGAAGGCTCCCTCCTGGGACTATTGCAGCCTGAGGGACACATCTGACTAAGCCTTTTTCTGATTGTCTTTCAAATATGGATCAATGAGTTGGTTTGGGTATCATATAAGGATTTCAAACTACTACACAAGTGAATGGAGAGAGATAGTGGCTCTGGTCACTCTTCAATAGCTATTCCAATTAGCACAACCTACCTTTTTAATTAGCAAACCCCTAATTTTCCAAAACTGTATCCCAAACAACCTTGTTCTCCTTTGACAGAAGATGGCAGGTAGGAGAGAGGATATCACCTAGATGGGATTTTGGGTCTGCTGCTTTTCGTGGCAAATTTAGTCTCTTGTTTCTGGGGGGATGTTCAGCGTCTCTGAGGATCTTGAGTACTTTCCAACTTAGGAGCATCAGTTCATTGTTCCAACTTTTAATTTTCTAGAAATATAACCTTTCAGTCATCCTGTTAATTTGTGGGTGCCAAATCTACTGATGGAGCTCTAAAAAGAGGGAGATGCCTGCCTGAGACTATTTTAGTTGTGGAAGTCATCTCCCAGTGGTAATTGGAGCAGTACCTTATGCTCATAAATGCATCCATTCATCTAAATCTTTCCTGACATCTCTTAAGTTCTGTACTCTGCATCACTTCATACAATGCTTCCCATGCTTCTCTGAATTCTTCATAATCATTGTTATAATTTATTATGCTCTTGCGCTGCCATTTGTTTTAGCCACTCTCTCATGGATGAGTGTTTGACTTCTTTCAAGTTCATTCACATTCACGTTCAAGCACAAGAAATGTTATTAATGTTTTTGTGCATATAGGACATCTCTTTCTTTCCCCTTTTGCTGGCGCGTAGTAAGTGCTTAATAAATGTTTATTAATTCTTGTTGGGGGTCTAAAATATGGCTTTAATTTGGCGTTCATATTCCTATTTTGCTAACCTTGCTTTGCAGCCTGTTTATTTCTATGCATGTTGGATAATCATTTATCTTTCAGTGAGAACTTTGTTCAGAATGCTCTAGAACCATAGGATTTTAGGTTTGTGGCTTTTGTTCACTTCCCAGCATTTGATCCATGAGTAGTCTTCCATAATTTTTGACTTATATGACTGATATTTAATTTTGTGTGACTTCTGCGTACTGATGAGAAGATAATGTTGCCTAAGGATGTTAATAAAACTATATTAGCTACATATTATGTGTCAGAAAATAAGATGATTTTTTTTGTAAAATGCTATCATCAAAATATAACAGATATAGAGGAAAATATGGTGTTGGTGTATTTTATATACCCTTAAAAACATGAGTTTGAAATGGGATGCAACTTAAAGTTCTTAGTAATGACAATTGTGCTAATAAGTGCAGTACAGTGGTTTGTAATAAAGTAGTTTTCTAGCTTCTAAGATCTTCCTATGGTAACTTCCTTGATGGCAGGAACCTAGTATATGACTAATTGTTATATCCCCCTCTTGTCCTAGTACAGTTCTTTACAATCAGCCATTTAAAGTTCATTCAGTTAGCTGATAAAATAAGTAACAAAACTGTAGAAATACAGATAGAATTACTATGAAATTTATGAAATTAAGTATTCTGCATAGTACTAAAACATTTTTATTTTAATCATTTGGAATGTAAGTCTTCTTATATTATGCATTTCACTGCCATTTTTAAAAATTAGGAAAGTGAACAGCCTTATAGAAAAAAAAGCAACTAATGAATAATTAAATTCAAAACTATCTGAATTTCTTAATTTTTCTAATCTTGCCTGCTGTACATATATGTGTATATATGTATATATTTTAAAACAAAGTTGTGACTTGTATAGATGCTCTCCTTTAGTTGTTTTCAATGAGCATTTAAAATTAGTACTTATGATATAATATATTGTGGCATCGCATAATTTTATTAGATATGTCCCTCTTATCGGGCATTTGGGCTATTTCCAAATAAGCATTGCTTCTCTGTGTGTGTGCATACGCACACACATGCACATTTACGTATTTACAGATTATTATTTACATTGTTTAGATGTGGTTATTTTCTTGGTGTATTTTCATAAATGGAATTATTAGGTCGGTATAAATGAGTTTATTTCTTTTAGCTCTCATTCAGCATTACTAGATTAATCATTATAAAATTTCAGCCAGTTTACAGTACTGCCAAGTAATGCAAATGTTTCTGCCCTTAGCTTTCTTTGTCAGCCTCAGCTCATTCTAAATTTTAGGGTGTGCTGGTACATATTTAACCATTGTCTCCAGGTTAAACATATATATGCAAGACTCACTTTTAAGTGTAATCTGTATTATTTACATTTTCTCCATGCTTTCTTAAGTCTAGATAGTCGGCAAAAACAATAAATCAAGCCTTGATTTGTAGTGTTTGCTGATTTTGAGGGGCAAATGGTTGCACTGAAAATTTCATAGTCAGCAACCTGGAGGAGACATCTCCAGTGCTCCTCCTTCCCCTAGCACTGTTCTTAGGATATTGCCCTGCTCCTGCTGTTGTTCAGTGGTGTATGACTCTTCATGATCCCGTGGACCAACACAGTGTGCCAGCCCCTTCTATCCTTCACTCTCTATTGAAATCAGCCCAAGTTCATGTTCATTATTTCTGTGACACTATCAATCCATCTCATTCTCTGCCATCCCCTTTTCCTTTTGCCTTCAATCTTTCCCAATATCAGAGTCTTTTCCAGTGAATCCCATCTTCTCATTTTTATGGTCAAAGTATTTAAGTTTCAGCTTTAGTCTTTGACCTTCCAGTGAATAGCTTGAATTAATTTACTTAAGTATTGACTGATTCAATCTCCTTAAATATTGACTGATTCAATCTCCAGTCTCCAGTCTCCTGTCCAAGGGATTGCCAAAAGTCTTCTATATCTTATATTGTCCTATTATTGCCCTTACTTTTATCTTCTGTGCAAAATATGTACAAAATAATATACAGCATTTTAATATTTAAAAAATCCATATAATCTCAGGTTGTGGAGTTCTTCAATGTTGTGCCCCTCTCAGACAGATCCTATCTCATCAGAATTGTTTTGTTTTTATATGTTCAGAATTTGTTTTGAGAGGTTCCTACACACCTTGTTTCTACTTCCCCTGTAGAACATCAATGGAATTTTTTTCTATCCTTCCTCTAATCCCTTTTTAAAAAGTTTTCCTTCCAAATCTAGGGGGTATGCCAGACTATTCCCAGCTTTCCTCTATTCTGTTATAAACTTTAGGTCTCTTTCCCTTAGGACTCTCATCATTTCTATCCTAGCAAACAGTGTTTTCCCACTGGTGAATGTCAGATTGAATGTAGAATTTCCCCTTATTGTTTCCTCCACCTTTCAAAGGATGAAATTATTGTTAAAGCATGTCAGAAATTTACTAACTGCTCTGGTTTTGGTAGAGAGAGATCCCTAACAGATTTCTAGATAAGTGGCATTGCAAACCCTTGCCATTGGCTCCTGTGCCAGTTTTTGATGTGTTTGACAAAATATCTCATCTGTTTTCTTGTTCTGTCCAGGTTATAAAATATGATGATAACAATATCTTCTTTTCCTCTTGCCATTAATTTTTTACCCTAGCACTTCCAAGTGTATTTCCTTCTTATGTTTCCACAATTTCCTTAATGGATATATTTCCTTAATATAAATTCTACTCCCCCTCCTCAATCTTTGCCTATCCCATTTCTTTGAGGAATATGTACCTATCCATAGCCATAATTCAATCACAGATTTCCTCCCTGTGAATCTGTGACATTTTTTGCCTCTGTTCATCTTGCTTGTTGCCTAAACTTTGTGTGTTTGTGTATAGACATGAAGATGTGAGTTTTTATTACTTGTGACTCCTTTCTTGGATTTTGACTCTTGTGAGATTTTGAGTCTTTTATCTGCTTTTTTTTCTTCTCATTTCTATCTCATATGATATCTAACTTGGTGGGTATATGTGGCTAGTTTTCATCCCTCCTTCACCACCCTCCATCCACTTTAATATAAAGTTTTTTTTATCTGATTTGCTGGATACCAAGCAGATATTCTTACTGCCTTTTTTTTTTTTTTTTAAAGAGGTGTACTTTGTGTCTGGACAGGAATCTGTCATGCTTAAGTTTTGAAGCTCTGGTTCAGAAATTCAGGTTTCATTTTCAGTCATCTAATTCAACTATTTTAATTATTTCTTACTGCTTATTTTCTTCATCTTAATAAATTAAATGGAGTCTTTTCTAGAATTGACAAATTTAGCTTTCTGGATTAGTCTTCTTTCTTACCTCTGCTTCTTCTGTGGTGGATCTTAGAAGTCTTTATGCAATTCTGTGTTTATATCTTTCTGTTTTAACTATAGTGCTAATTTTCTGCGATTATCCTTTGGGTCATTAGCCTGCCCTTTTATTAATATTTGAATGTACTTATTTCTCAAATCTTACCCTTCTTTCTTCCAATATCTATTGATTCTTGCAGTGGTCTTTGCAGCTGTTGGACTTTGTAGTCAAATTGTGTCAGATCTTTTAGTCCTTTGAAATATTCTCCATCCTTCAAAGAGAAGAGTCAGCTTGGCTGGAGCCTATGCTTATGGTGATACCTCCATTTTTTCTTAACTTCGTATATATTTTCCCGTTAGGTCCCATCTTTTCTCCAGAGTCTGAGGGTAGAGGTCCTAATTCAGTCTTGTTCTGCATCTTTAAATGTTCTCTCTCGTTTCTTCTTGGAGGCTTAAAAAATTCCTGTCTTTATCTTTCAAGTGTAAAAACTTGACTAGTAGGTGTCCAGGGGTCTTTCTTTGAGGATTGCTCCTGAATGGAACTCCATGCCCTTTTTCAATGGACATGCTGAGATTATCTTTTAGTGCCAGAAATTTTCCTATAATTATTTCCCTGACTTTGTTTTTCACATTTCTGTCGTTTCTATTTCCGCAGGTGCCACTGTTATTTGCAGATTGTATCATTTTCATCTCTTTCAGTCTTTCTGCTCTACTTGTGGCATCTCCATTACCTGTTTTAGTTGGGAATTGAGTTTCCTTTGCTAGTGGACTATTATTTTAGATCAGTTTCTACTGTTTTCTTCCTGCATTGGTTCTGGAATGGTTTTGTATCTCTAGTGAATGGACAGCTTTAGTTGCATCTTTGAGTATTCTAACATATTTTCTTGCAGTCATTATTTCTTTCTTACTTAAAGTATTCTTATTTTCTTTTGTTGAGAGCAGTTTTAGAAGTTTGAACTCTTAGGGATTTCTGCCATTCTGGGTGGTGATTTGCTTTTTCCTCTTTTTTTCTTATTTTGATGTGGTTGTTTTTAAATTAAGGATTTGCTCCTTGATTTGAAGCTTACCCTTCTGCCTTTTCCTTTTCTTTTCTTTCTGATATTACTGTTTTTATTAGTGGGGTTAGGTATTATAAACCACCATTATGAATCTGCCATCTTTCTGAGAGTTGCCTCAATTTTTTAAAGCCACATATACCAAATGCATACTAAATAGAAAAAAATAAACAATGCAAATAAAACACTATATGAATGCTAGTTGCTGCTACTATTGTAAGTATTTTTGTTACTCTAAGCAAATTGCTGAATATGATATACTCACATCCTTGATCTTCCTTTTGGCTATTATTTCTTTTTGGCATGTCCATTCCTTGTTATTGAAATTCTATTCATCTTATAAGTCTAGCTTCAATTTCCATCTACTCCTTGATCTCCCCAGCCACAAATTGTCTCTTAATTCCCATAGTATTTTGTTCTCACCTCTTTCCTTGCAAGAAGGGATTATTTCATTTATTGTGTTGTATCCTTAACATTTACTCCAGTGTCTGGCATGTTGTGGGTTCTTTTGTTGTTGTTAAGTTGTTTCAGTCATGTCCAATTCTTCATGAACCCATTTGAGATTTTCTGGGCAAAGATACTGGAGTGGTTGGCCTTTTCCTTCTCCAGTTCATTTTATAGATGAGGAAACTGAAGAAAAAGGGGTTAAGTGACTTGCCCAACTATCCAGTGTATGAAATTGGATTTGAACTTAGGTCTTCCTGATTCCAA
This sequence comes from Notamacropus eugenii, assembly GCF_028372415.1. NCBI lineage: Eukaryota > Metazoa > Chordata > Mammalia > Diprotodontia > Macropodidae > Notamacropus > Notamacropus eugenii. The sequence continues at coordinate 301,212,590 of NC_092877.1, forward strand.
ACCCAGTGCTCTATCCACTATGCCACCTAAGAACTCTGTGAGTTCTTTATCAATGCTTATTCCTTGATATTTTGTGTTACAACCATTTGTGTAGCATGTAAGGCATTATAGTCTAATAATAATACTTAGAGCATATGGAAAGAATGCAGGTCTTATCAAAGACCTGGGAATGAGCTCAAACATAAGTGCATTATCTTGAACTTAATTCGACTTAATTTCTCTGAATCCATTTTCTCATGTGTAAAATGAGGTTAATTATATTTGTACGACCTACCTAACAGAATTATTGGGAGGAAAATGCTTTGCAAATTTTGAAGCACTATATAAATACGAACAACAAATATTGCTGTGCCTGCGTAGTTTTTCTCATGATACCCCACACTCCTTGAGGGTACAGAATGTGTTAAACTGCTTTGTAACAACCATAGATGTAGCACAGCACCTTAGATGTAGTAGGTATTGAATATATGGTTATTGAACTAGTAAATGAGCTAGCTTTCCTTAGTTACTCAGGGTCATTATTAAAACTTTCCTGTGATTATATAGATACTTGTAGAGTTTCTTGAAATATGGAGGGCTACTTGACTCAACACTAAAAAAAACTGCTTTTTATTTGGTAATTCTGCTGCCTTCCTCATGTTAATTGGCATTTCATGGTATTTCAGTTTAAAAGACCTACCTACCCATAACCGTATTTCTAATATTCTATAACCTCAGGGAAAACCAGAAAACAGGCTTGTTAAATCAGTAAACTTAATATTATACAAAATCCTGAGCTCCCTTCTTGCCTGAGGGTGGCTCCAATCTCTCCTTTAGAGAAAATTGTAGGGGCTTTTATAAGCGAAAACCCCGTGTAAGAAAAGATTAGCAATAATGGCCATCTTCCAGCTCTCTCTTGACTTGAGTTTTCACCTCTATGCCAGTTTCATTTTTGCCCAGGGAACCAGTATAGCCTCTACCATCATTATGCCTGGCCCCGATAGGGTTCTTTTGTGTTCCTACCTATTAGGATGACCTTAGGAGTAGACAAATAAATCCCCCTTTCCATTATTTCACCAGAGAAGAACTTTAATGGGAAAGTAAAGCAAAAGAAATAAAATGCTGACACTCATTTAATGAGTTTATGTAATCACTTCAAATTAGCAAGCACTTATAAAATGTCTGCTATTTGCCAGTCGCTGTGCTAGGCACTAGGGATACTCAGATAAGAATGAAAATAGTTCCTGACTTTAGTGAGTTAATATTCTGCAAGTGGATTTTTTATTCTAAGGTCAAAACATAAGACTAACTTGGCTGGCCCAGTTTAACACAGAATTCGTATTGCTTTGTTCAGTTCTTTTTCAGTTAGGTGCAGGTTAAGTTAAGTTATGTGTTTGTCCTTCGTTGCCAAAGATGACCATGCCATCAGAGAAATGATGACATGACTTGCACTTGACTTTATTTTGAGTGAGGGAGGGCTGTGCAGGTCACCAGCCTCACTTCTCCTCCAGAGCCATCTGAATCCAGTGACCAGATATTCATCAGGATGAGTGGAGATGACCCAGGATGTGGCAATTAGGGTTAAGTGACTTGCCCAAGGTCACACAGTCAGTGAGTGTCAAGTGTCTGAGGTGACCTTTGAACTCAGGTCCTCTTGACTCCTGCATTGGTGCTCTATCCACTGCACCACGTAGCTGCCCGCAGGTTAATTATCTCCTGGCTAGAAGGAAATTTCTTCGGATTTGAGCACTATTGCTCTATTTGGTAGGTTTCCAAATGCCCTTGAGAACCTTCTTCTAATACTTATCTCTGGAGGCCAGTTCCTGATGGAGGAAAGCACTTTCCTATCTGGGCGTTAGTATTCAGGACTTTCGTATTGATGTTATAGTCAACTTGTGAATCCTTGGAAGTCCCTATGGCTTGTACTCCTGGAAATTTCAGCTTCTGATGGATTGCTCACATTTTTTCCTTTTTTTGTCTTTCCCCCTCTTCTCTTCTGCTTTGTTTGACAGAGCTAGCTTATTGTTAAAGATGATCTACCCTTTGATAAAGTACTTAACTTCTTCACTGATGGTGCTGTGGTAGTATTTGAGTTTCCCTGGCCAGTGCTCTGATCCTTGGGTTTGGTTTACATTTCATTGGTTTTCCAGAGCACCTAGTAGTGCCTTTGTCAGAACAAGTGCCTTTATTATTTCTTAGCTAGACCATTTCAGTAGACTCTTAATTGATCTCTTATAGCTTCAGTCTACCCTTTCTATTTTAATACATCCTAAATCACGTTCCTTCCTATGTGTTTGTGTGTATATACGTATGTATGTCTGTGTGTATATACATATGTATGTATGTATGTATATACACATATGATGTATATATAAACTTTCAATAACTTCTCATTACCTATAGGATAATATCTGAACTCTTTAGTCCAGGAATTAAAACTTCCAGACTCTCTCCAGCCATCCCACTTCTGCTGAGCACTGTGTCCTCCAGGCAAATTGTTGTTGTCTTAGAGTCAAGTCAATAAATTCAAATCCAGTCTCAGACACTTACTAGAGGTATGACCTTGGGCAAGTCACTTAACCTGTTTGCTTCAGTTTTTACAACTATAAAATGGAGCTAATAAGAGTATCTATCTTCCAGAGTTGTTGTGAGGATCAAATGAGATAATAATTTTAAAGCACTTAGCACAGTGCTAGGCACATAGTAAACATTACATAAATTTTAACTATTAGTTATTAGTAGAAGATGTAGCAGGGGATGGAACCAGCCTACGGGTAGGCTACTACATTAGGGAGACAAGGCTGAGTAGTGAGTGCACACTTTGGGGACCTACAAAGCACTATTTATGAGGATAAAGTCCTAAATACTTGGAGTAATATTAATTTCTAATAGACTGAGCCAAAATAATAAAAATAGTAATACTCCCAAAGTTAAGTTAATAATTCAATGTTCTATCAAAGATTATAGAGCTGGAAAAAAATTATGGAATTCAGGTGAAGAAATAAAAATCAAAAATTTCAAGGGAAATAGGTCCTGGTGGTATTTCAAACCATACTACAAAGCAGCGATCATCAAAACTATTCAGTACTGGTTAAATAGAGACAGGTTGATCAGTTGAGCAGATTAGGTGCACAAAACACAGAAGATTAATTTAGCAGGTTAGTACCACAACTTTTGTGACAAAGGCTCACCATTCAACAAAAACTGCTAGGAAAACCGTAAACAGCCTGGTAGAAGTTAGGTATAGGCTAACAGCTCATACAATATAACAGAATTAGCTGCAAATAATTATGTGACTTAGATATTAAATGTCACATCATAAACAAAGTTCAAAGGACAAGGAAGAAAATTCCTTTAGGGTCTATGGGAAGAGTAAGAGTTTATTACCAAACAGGGAATATAGAGGATCAGAAAAGAGAAAATAGATAATTTTGGTTGCATAAAAATATAAAAGTGTTTGTACAGCTAATGATACTAAAATTAAAAGAGAAACAGTTAAGTAGGGGAAAAAAATCTTGGCAGGAAGTTTCTTTGAAATAGCTGACATTTCCAAGATATAAGGAATTGAATCCAATTGATAAAAATAAGAGCCATTTCACAATGTAGAAATTGTCAAAGGCTCAAAGGAAGAACTATATAGGCTACTGATAGTTATATGAGAAATGCTCCAAATTACTAAAAATTAGAGAAATTCAAAAGCAATTGAGTTTCAATCTCATACCTATCAGATTGACAGAGCTGTCAAAAAATAAAAATAAAAATATAGGGAGGACTGTGGGAAAAGAGGGCAGGTAGGTGGTGAAGTGGAGTGCACTTGGAGTCAGAAAGACCTGAATTCAAATCTGAACTCAGAAGTTAAGTAGCTATGTGACCCTGGGCAGGCATCCTAATCCTTTTTCCCTCAGTTTCCTCATCTGTAAAATGATCTGGGGAAAGAAATAGCAAACCATTCCAGTATCTTTGCCAAGAAAGCCCCAAGTAGGGTCATGAAAAGTTGGACAAGATTGGAAAAGGACTGAGTGAAAGAAGAGGCACATTGATGCCCTCTTTGTAGTACTGTGAATGCATCCAGTCATTTTTTGAAGAGCAATTTGGGTCTAGCTCCCTCCCTCCAAATAATTAAATTGTGCATTTTCTTTGATTTGACCATTTTGTGACTAGGCCTCTACCCCAAAGACATTAAAAAAGAGGAATAGGACCTATGTATATAAAGATATTTGTAACATCTCATTTCTGCAGTGGCAAAAAAATAAACAAACCTGGAAAGATACAAACAGAATTTTTATTAATGTAACCATAAAACATCCTCTATAGAAATCAGGGAAGATAAAGAATTGGAGAAATAGTAATTACTCATGTTTGGGCCATGTGAATATAATGCAAATGACAGTACTTTCTAAATTAAATTATAGATTCAGTGCCATACCAATAAAACTAGCAAAAATTACTTTATAAAAGTAGACACAATAATAGAGAAATTCATCTGAGGGAACAAAAGATCAAGAATCTGAAGTAAAGTACGGAAAAAAATGGACTGTATGACCAAGCAGTAGTCAGCAATACTTTTTTATTCCAATTTAAAAAAAAGACAATAAAGTTGATCATTGGATCAGATTGCACAGGTACACAGAATCAGTCAAGCACAGGAGCAGAGTACATAGGGCAGCTAGGTGACTCAGTGGATAAAGTGCCAGGCCTGGAATCAGGAAGAGAGCTTTCTGAGTTCAGATCTAGCCTCAGACACTTGATTAACTATGTGACTCTGGCGAGTCACTTAGCCCTGTTTGCCTCAGTTTCCTCACCTGTAAAATGAGCTGGAGAAAGAAATGTCAGGCCACTCCAGGCCATAAACTAGAAAGCAGTCTGGAGAACCATCTGACACCATATGTAATAATGGGCTCTAAACTGATACATAACCTCACAATAAAAGCTTACATCCTAAATCATCACAGGAGTGGAGGAGTTATGTTTTAGAGCCCTAGAGAGGGGGAAGAGTTCTTGACCTATGAAGGGAGACAGAAATAGGAAATAAGAAGGAATAATTTTGATCATTTGGCCCAAACTAGGATCAAGAAATTAGAATTTATAGCAAATTTCCCTGATAAAAGTGTGATATACAGAACAACTAAGAACAGATAAAGGGTTGAAATAAATGAACAGGCAGTTCCCCAAAGAAGAAACAGAAGCTGTTTTTATAATTGTGTTAAAAAATTTTCCAGGTCAATTCTAGTAAGAAAATATCAATTAAAAGAATCCCAAGGTTCTCCTTCATAGTTGTCAAAAATGCCAGAAAAGAAAATGGCAGAAGACAAGCCTATTGGTCTGCTGCTGGTGGATCTGTGAAGTGGTCCAGCTCTTCTAGGAAGCAATTTAGGGCTGTAGCCAAGAAGTCACTAAACTGAATCTACTCTTTGACCCAGTGATGTTCTTATTTGGCCTGTACCACCAAGAGGTCAGAAACATAGGGAAAGGAGACAGTCACAAAGTGCGTGCCCAATAAGGGTGGGTGACCCAACTATGGCATACGAATGTGATAGAATATTATTGTGCTAAAAGAAATTATGGCCACAGAACTCTGGAAAAATTTATATAAACTAATATTGAGTTAAGGGAGCAGAAAAGGGAGAAAAATAAGTTCATATAATGACTACAATAATGTAGAAGAAAAAGCTTTGCAACATTCAAGAGCTCTGATTAGTGCAGTGATTCCAGGAGACTGATGATAAGGCATGCCTCTCACTTTTTAACAGAGACTTAGTGGAGTAAAACTGCAGAATGAGATAGACATTTTCAGTCAGGGTCTACAAATCCTGAAGATTTCTGCAGCCTTCATGTTGGGGATGGAAGCTCAATTCCATGTGGACAGTCTCGGGCGGGTAAAGGTGGGAACTTCTAAATCTTAGAGTTCTCATGAGGCCCCCCATGAAACACCAGGGAATCGAGGAGTGAGACCGAGCTATCTCGTGTATTTCCGCCTCTTCCCGTGAGAAACGTGATGGGAGGAGCATCCCCGCCCTCGAGACTGTCCTGGATCTGGGCACACCTATTGTTATCTAACAGGCACGGTATTCAGGTGCAAACTACACGGCCAGAGAGCTTAATTAGGGTCAGGAAAGCCTGAAGGCGCTCTTAGCGCGGAGGGGCCCTGACAGGAGAGAAGGCTCCGTTTTTCCTCTCTTCGCTCTCCTCTCCCCCTCTCTCCCCGCTTACACTTCTGCTTCCAATCTCTTACCGTAAGATCTTTGCCTCCTTGGGAGATTTCTCTCTCCCTCCTAAGGAAGAGCTCCCCCTGCACATGTAACCAGGACCCTGAATAAAGCCTAACCCTTGTTCGACTCCGGAAAGTCTCTTCTCTCATACGTTTATCCGGTTTGGCCAACCGAAGACCTGGGACAGGTAAGGTAAGACTCAGGTAGCCCTCAGGCCTCTAGGCCTGGCACCTTCAGACTAGGGGTGAGGAACTTCTGGCCCCAGGCCACATGAGGGCCTCCAGGTCCTAAAGTGCAGCCCTCTGACTGAATCCAAACTTCACAGATTCAATCAAAAGAGTGCACTTGAGGACCTGGAGGGCCACAGGTTAGCCACCTGCTTTAGACTGTTGACTTTATTGTAAATAATATTAGCTGATATTTGTGTGCAATTTTATATCTTTCAAATTGATGTAAATTCACAATCTCATTTGATTTTCACAACAGCCCTGTGAGGAACATTCTACAGATATTTTTTTCTAATTTCTGTTATATAGCTGAGGAGACTGAGATGCAAGAAGATGAAATCAATAGCTAATTAGTGGCAGATCCAGGATTCCAGCCTTGTTTTCTAATTCCAAATCCATTATCCTTTCCTCTGTGCTTCCTGCTTGCTATTTCATATTGGCAGTGTAAAAGATACTCACCAAGTGCTCTTATAAAAACAGAAGGATTTAATTTTTTTAGTGAATTCTTTATTTGGCTCAATGGGGAAATTGAGTCACTTTCTCCTTCCTTCATTTTTGCCACTTCCTTGGGGCATAGTCATGCAACTAATGCTGTTTACTGACCTCTTCAGGAACCTGACTTAATTTGCACCTCTTTTCTTTAGAATCTTTATCTGTCTCTTTCTCCCTCCCTCTGTCCTTCCCCCACCCCCCTTTTGCTCTGTCTGATTGTCTAAGTTGGTTTAAGAAGAAAAACTATCTCTTGCCTTATGTCATTTGTCACGTTATAAAATGTCTATTTGCTATCTTAAAAAAAAGTCTCAACAATTCCTCACACACTGTTGCACCTAAGTTAGCTTAAATTGAACCAAGTTTAATTGATGCTTTGCTAGGCATTTTGTTATTGTGGACATGATGCCAGACCTTACTAACCTTTAGCCGTGTGAATACGGGCAAGTTATTTAACCCCTCTGAGGTGCATTTTCTTTTCAGCAAGATGAGAATAGTAAAACTTGTAGTACCTACTTCCCCATTGTGCAGTGAGGGTCAAGAGAGAAAATATTTATAAAGAGTGTTGCATCTAAAAGGTGCCCCCAAGTCTTAGTGGAGAATTGAGCTTTAATAGCTAGCAACAGCAGTAAGACTTGGAGGATACTCTACAATTAAAAAGCTGTGTAATTGGAAATGGAACAGCTTTAAAGTGTAATTTCATCACCACCACATTAGGATTTTCAGAATCTTGAACATCAGAAGAACCGTTGACAATTTAAGGTGTTCTATAATCAGAATTTCAATATGTAGCTTGTTTTTGCTTTTTCCTTTCTCACCACTAGTTGATTTTTAAAGTTTTTCCATCAAAAAGTATAACTTTACTAAATTTTATTTCTCTGATTGCTAAGAAAATTTATTAATACAAAATGACACTTAGCCATGCCCATGAGGTGGCTAGATCATCTTGGTGCAGATTCTCCTTAGTGTAGAAACTCTATATTTTTAACTCTTGCTTTGCTCAGCATTTTAAAAGTATTACTGCTTAAAAGTTCTTTTGAGTCCTTGTAGCTATTATGTCTTTTCTGATGGGACTTTGTTACCATCCTGCTAAAATCTCCATAATTTCTAAAAGGAAATGCTATCAGAGAATTCTGCCGTCGAAGGATAAGCTAGATACACTTTTGTGCTGGTATTTGGTACATTTTCAGATACTTGGATACTTGAAAGTATTATGTAACCTTATTGGTACGACTTCACTAATGCAGAGGACATAAATATTGTTAAATTATACTTTGCCATGGCTTTTTTTCCAGAAGCCTTGCAATTCTACAGAATAGGTTTCCATTTCTTGGAAAAAGAAAGATTTACATGTTGTACAAACTCAGGGAATTTTGATCGCAATTTGGACGTCATGGGCAACTTGCTTCCACAAGTCTTTTTTCATGATTAGAGTCATTTTGGAAAAACCTTCACAAGCTTTTTTCCAAGCTACTCTAACTCTAATAATGGGCAGAGAGATGACCCTTTGGATATTGTGCAAGTATTTTACAAATTGAAATCTTGGCTTTTGCTCCGAGTATTCTCTCCGTTAAGGAGTTAGGCTCTTCTTGGCCTCTTACCGTCTCTCCAGCATGCATGTGTTGAATGAACACTAATAATTCCATGCTCTCTGTCTGACAGCTGCAAGCCAGAATGGTGTTGAGTTGCTGCATCTGAGGACTGGCTTTGATTTCATAGAGGTGAGGGAGAGACCTTTAGGAAATACTACAGAAATAGTCACTAAAAGACAAATTGGAACCAGTTTCAGTTGAAACGTGGGAGCACAAATACTGATTGATGACACGATTGCTTTTGAGAAATGAGTCTCAGTACTGTAAAAACAAAAGAAATCCTTTGTAATCAAAAACAGACTCTTTTCAACTCTTGAACATTTAAATTAATATCTATGTTTGTTTAGTTCCTTGATATTGTGGGCACCCAGAATGCTCTTTGAGAGAAATCCCCTATGGAATCTTACCCTTATTACACTTAACTTTTCTGTCAGATAAAGTAATATGTGATATATCCCCACCCGTAAAACACTTTTTTTAGTTCTCTGCCAGGCACTGCTCCTGACACTTCAGCTTGCCATTATCATGATGTTCATAAGTTTGCTTGGTTTTAGTACAAGAAGATGACCTTTTCCCACCCTCATTATTTCCTACTGATTAAAAAAATCCTGTGTAAATTAGTTGGTGTGTGTGTCAGATTGTGAAAGGTAGGAATAATAAAGTACATTACTATTTCATTAGGGGGAAAGATAGCAGGGATGCACTATTTGATCCTAATGTTAAATTCAGTGTCAAGCTATGTAATTTTCCCCTCTGATTTGATATAATTTTTGAGATATAATTTAAAAAATGCAAAGACCTTTTTACCCAGAACTTATTAGGAGAGGAGCAGTGATTTAGTCATAGTCAATAAACATAATACAGATATGGTACCAAATCATATTGCTATGTAAAAAAAAAAGTGCCAAAATGTGATTTTAGAACTGATTAATCTAAAAAAGGAAACACTGGAATTCTAATAATGGGAGATCTAATTATTTCTCTTTCATTGATTGAAGACATTAAAATTTGTAATATTGGAGCCACAGAATAGCAAGGCAAATCTAACTTCTAATCTAATATCATTTTGCCCTTTTCACATGACCCCCACCTAATGCAAAGAAGCCTTTAGAGTAGGTGTTTATCCATATGACAGGTAATATCATAAAATAAGGAGTTTTTCTTTTTAAATATGTGGTGGCAGAACTTAAAAATCCAAATGATGTTGTCTTGCAAAGTTCTCACTTTAAAATTATTGCTGCCCTTCATTTCTCAAAACCTTTTTGTAATATTTCTTCAATCACAGTGTCTTACACCTATGGGGTTCTTAAGAAGTGCTGAGTCTGGTTTTCTTTTCATCACTAATGTTATTACTTCTGCAGTAACATTTCACTCATTCATCCATTTATTTCTCTATATCTTTTTATTTCTTTGTTTTACTAAAAGTCATGCTATCCACTTTGATCCCATCCACTTTCCACTGTTCATAAAGCTCGTCTGAAAATGAACATTATAAAGGTTAAATTGAAGTAGAGAGAGAATATCTGGAATGTTATCTTGCTCTTGGAGTAGCAGATTATAAGGGCCTGAACTAGGAATATGGCAGTGAGAATGAAGAAGGGACAGATAAGGCGCTAGACAGGAAAAATTGATGAGTTTTAGTATTAGTTGTATTAGAGAATAGGACACCTTTATTTTAGAGGTATTTAGGTGGTGCAATAGATAGAGCACTGGGCCTGGAATCAGGAAGACCTGAGTTCAAATCTGCTCTCAAACATTTAAGATCTAATGAGGTAATAGTTCCAAAATGTTTTGCAGATCTTGAAGCATTATATACATGCAAGCTTTTATTAAAATCAAATCTGCTTGCATAGCATGAAGTTTGACTGCCACCAAAAATATTTTTTTCATTTTTCCAAGTTTATTAGTTTATTTGTTTTCAGTTTTCAACATTAACTTTCATGAGTCTATTATTTTCTCCTCCTCCCTGTCCCGTCCCTCTCCAAGAAGGCAGGAAGTCTTACATGGACTTTACACATGCATTCCCATTAAACACATTTTCACATTAGTAATGTTGCATAGAAGAATTATAGTGAGTGAGAGAAACCATGAGAAAAACAAAACAAAACATAACAGAAGAGAAAATAGTTTGCTTCATTCTGCCTTCTGACTCCATAGTTCTTTATCTGGATATGAGTAGCATTTTGTATCGAGTCCTTTGGAAATGTTTTAGGTCCTTGCATTGCTGAGAAAGGCTAAGCCCATCAAAATCTGGTATTTATCTAAAGGCTTTATCTTTGGCAAAATCTTTATCCTCTTCTTTTTCATATATGTAATATACATACATATGTGTGTGTATACGCACACAAGCATCTCTCTCTACTCCTCCTTCTCCCATCTATCTTCAGTTACATTTACATTGCTATTACCACCCATTTTCCTTCCATACAGCCCTACCTCTCCATTATGCAGGAAAGACCTCTTGAACATGTAGCTCCCAGATTATGGTTCATAGGATGAAAGGGGAAGGTGATGCCAACTAATGTTATATTTCTAGCATTTGTGATGTAATTTAAATTGGAAATATGCTCTAAATAGGCCGTGGTACACTTTAGGTCAGTGTTTTCCAAGCTCATGGAATAGGAGGATGCTTTTTTGTTGTGACTTTTATATATTCTCCCACGATAGTAATTGTGCTATTAGTATCTATTGATTGAGAAAATACACAATGACAAAAGCCTCTTATGAATTCAGTAACACTTTTTAATGAGTTTGTATTTCATTAATGACAGTAGCTACATGCAGATGTTGAGGGAGGTGTATTTATATGGTTTACGGAAGCTGTTTGCTTATTTATTACACTGGGATATGCTCCATGCTCTGGAGCTACATCAGAATCAAAATGGCAATATTGGGCGCTCAGATTGAATCAAAATTAGACCAGCGCTTGGCACATAATAGGAGCTTAACAAAATGCTCGTTCTCTTCCCTTGTTCCCCTACCCAATTCGCAATCATCTCTATAATCTCAATAATCTCTTCAGTGACTAGTAACCACCTCCTCTGATATCAGAGCATCCTAGATTTAGAGGTAAGAAGGATCTTAGAATTTCCCTAACCCAGTTTCATCCATTTACAGATGAGAATCAGAGACTTTGCAAGTTTTGCCCAAGGTCCTGTAGGAAATACTTAGGATTTTAACCCAGGTTTTCTGTCTACAGATCCATACTCTTTCCACTGCACCTGATGTCACCAACATAATAACACATTGCTGTAGTGTCAATGGTTATGGGATGTCAATTTGTTTTTAACTGAATTAGAACAGTTAACTTTCTGTTTCATGGGAAGATGATACTGATTGGCACATGTTTAACAGAAGTGTGAATAAGAGCCCTTAAAATAATCCTAGACTCCAGGAGCTGATGTCTAGGCAGTGCTCCCTCATGTACCAAGAGTTCTTGGACCTCCAGTTGGCATCCTTGTGCAAGGGATTGATAAGATTGAAGCCCATAGTAGCAGAATTTGATTCCTCTGCTTGTGTCAACACTGAGTGTTCCTTAGCAGAGTGCCTTCCCTACCTTTGGGTTGACCTTAGTAAGCCAGCTACCAAAAATTCAGTGCTGTGAAGCCACATTTTAATTTTTAAAAAAAATTTAGCACCTAGCTGCTGTGCCAGTTTAGTACTTGTGTGCCAATCTTTGGGGGGAATAAATGATGAGTCTAGTTACCTAAGTAAATGTATTGTTTAAAGGTTTTAATAATCTACAGAAGGTCCCTTTTGTTACTTGGATTTTTTTTTTTGGTGAGGAGAAGTTGGTTTTGGTCCAGACCTACACCAGTGTAGAGAATTATCCATGTTGAAATTGCCTCCTTTGGCACAGAATAACTACTGAATTTCATTGTCTAGTTTCGAGAGTTAGCTGGAGTATTGAGAGATTAAGTGACCTGCCTGTGGTCAGACATATGACTAGTATGTGACAGAGAGAGTACCTGAACCCAGTTTTCCTGACTCTAAGGCTGGCCATCTCTAAACTACCTTCATTGCCTCTTGCATGGATAATTGAGCATTAACTATAAAAGGTATCACTGATGAATTTAAACTGAGTTCTTAAGCACAGAAGTAGCCCCTGGAGAGGGGTGATTTATGAGGAACAGGGACCTCAGAGTTTGTCCCAAGCTCTTCATCATCCCTTGGGGTTCCTTTATTTCAAAGTAAAATGACCTCTTGACTAGGAATAGATCCTTTATTCTGTCTTCATTTCTGGGCTCTGTGCCCAGATTCTCGATGGGGGCAAATGTATACCCTAAAGTAACTCATTTCACTAATGGCATATACTGCATAACCCCGAGTGGACTTAAGTATGCTGCTTCTAATATTATCCAGAACAAAATTCTTAGAAATTTCTTTAATATGCATAGACCTTGAACTATACTGTCATGGGGAAAAACCTCCCAAAGGTTGGGGGATGGGGAGCTGTGGACAAGTAGAAAGGGAGAATAGTAGCAAAGTAGGTGTTAACAGTCAAATCTACTCATTTCTTTTATTTCTAGACAGTAGAAATCATTCCTTGTTCCATCTGAGAAGTAGTAGAAAAGGACTCTGGGTTATTTTTATGCGTCAGAAGCTATTTGCGTGCCATTTTTGATCCATAGGTGACAGGAGTGTATTGCCTTTCCCTTAAAAATTTACTTCTCATGTAATTTCCAGATCATGAGCTTGTAAGTAAGTAGCCTATTGATGCCTGTAGTATTAATATTTTACCCTCTTTATTTGTTTAGCCATTTGCCAAAACCTTTGTGGCACCTTTCCTTAAACTTCAAACAGATCTTTAAGTAGTATTTTATCTCTTTTATCTGTTTTTTTAAAGCTGTAATATATGTTTTTGTCTTCCATACCAGATTGTAAGCATCTTCAGGACAGGGACCTTTTTATTCATTTTTGTTTCTGCCCATATAGTTGACCACAGTGTTCTTTACATAATAGTCATTGTGAATGATTGTTGAATTGTATATCGATAATAAATATTTGCTGCATGCTACTAGTATAGGTATTAGATGCAAGAACTATAGAGTGATTTGTATAAGACACATCTTTTATATTTGAGTACTTTTGGATTTCCCGAGCTTTATTATTTGTCTAGGTCTTGATAATCTTTCCAAACAATTACACTTTTCAGTGATCTTTCACTCTCTTCCATAAGATGTAAATTCTTGGAAGGGAGGGGGACTCTATAATGTTTATCTTTGTGTCTCTAGTACCCACCATAGCAAGTGTTTAAAGTGGCACAGTGGATAGAGTGCAGGGTCTGGAGTTAGAAAGACCCAAGTTCAAATCTGGCTTCAGACACTTACTAGTTGTGTGACCCTGGGCAGGTCACTTAACCCTGTTTGCCTCAGTTTACTCATCTGTTAAAATGATTAGGAGAAAGAAATGGCAAACCACTCCAATATCTTTGCCAAGAAACCCCAAATGGGGTCACGAGGACTCAAATAACTAAACAATACAATCATGGTTGTTCCATGGCCTCTCCTTCACTTGCTCTTTCTTCTTCCTCCAGCTGTGTCCTCCTCCATTCTCTTAAGTATTACTTCTATAATTTAATTCTAAAATGCTGCTATCAAAAAACCATGTTTTTTCCCACCTGTGACCATGTCATATCTCCTTAAAACTGTATAATGATTCCATATAACCACCACATTAAAGCTAAATTCCTAACGCTATGATAGTAGGTCTTCTTAAATTACCTGACATTATTGACTCCTTCTGTTTAGCTGCCGGCTTCCTTTCAGTCAGTCTTTTAAACCTACTTTTGTCTTATTTTCCCAGTCCTAATTGCATTTTTCCCCCTTTGATGTTACCTGAGCAGGAAGTGATTTTCCTCCTAACCTGGCGTGCACCCAATTCTCATTGTTTCCAAAAGATCTTCAGAATTTCTACTTCTGTCAGACAGACTTTCTCAACTTAGCAGGAAAAAGATGTTTTTTTTTATTCCTTTATGTTCAGCTGTAGAGCTGAATTTGTAGACTTTCTGGGCCAAAGCATTGAAATAAGGAGAGGCATGTATATTAGATATATCTTAATTTTTGTTCTATTTTTGGCACCTATGTTCATGTTATTATCTCTTCATAATTGTGTAAAAACACATCCTTATTACCAGGTTATTTTTGAAGAGTAATAATTTTATAGATTGCTTAGAGTCAGAAGACTTAATTTTTAGTCATGGCTCTTGTCATTAACTCTGTGACTTTGGGAAAAGACACTTAAACTTTTTTTCCACGTCTGTTAAATGAGAATTTTAAGCTAGAGAATTTTTGTGAGATTTTCTGCCTCTAGAACTGTGACTACTGTATTTTTTTATACCATTCAGTGTAAATGTGTCCAGGAACTTCTGACTCTTCTTAAAAGACATCTTCAAGTTGTACAGGTATGAGTCTTCTGAGCACAGCCTGTCCTGCTCTAACACTTGTTAAGAAAATTTGAATATGTTTCAACATGATTGATATATTAGGAAACAGTTTGAATGTAATTAGATTTTTTCATTACTCCAGGAAAAAAGGTGAGAATGTAGAAAACCACACTAGTTCTCAATAACCCATGGGCTGACTCTTCCAGCGCCCACTGCCTCAAGTAAACCAGGTCTCTTTGCAGGTAACACACTATATATATTGTTTCTTCTCTAATACAGTAGGAGTAATGGACAGAGCAAACTCAGGCACTTCCTCCTTCACCCATTTTCTGCCTTGAACATGATGCTAATTATATCAGTATTCACCTAGGAGAAGAACCAAAATATTTCCCTTTTAATATTATTTTTAATAGAGGTAGGCACCTTATCCTTAGTGGATAAGTTGAAAAGGCATGCTTATTTGTGGTTTATAATTTTCTTGCCCAGGTAATTAGCTAATATCGTTATGGGGTATTCTGCATAAAGGTACTTGGGCTATTACCTTTCTCTGAACGTTTCCGTAGAAATATGTATGAGTTAAGGTGGTGCTTATGGTTAATAACATCAAGGACAGAAAGTAAGTTTTTGTTCATGAAAATACTTTTATTATTTTGGGTTTTAGGCATATACCAAATGCATATATACATACATAAATGTGTAAAATATATGTGTTTGAATCTCTCTGTGTGTATTTATTTATTTATAACTTGTTTCAGTAGGGTAATTGAATCATTGATTAAGTACTTATTAGATACCCTGCAATTGCCAGGAATAATAAAAGGACACAAAATTTCTCCTTGCCTTTGAGGAGCTCACATTTGAAGGGGTCCAGTGAGTAAAAACAAATAATATCTTCTTACGCATTCCAGAAACCAGGACTTCCTCCTCATGCTTGCATTTGTAACCAAATGCAAATTACATAATGACAGGGTTTAGGCTGGGATCTTACCAACCATCAAATGAACATTTTTTTCATGGGGAAGAGTTGTGGGAGTCATAGGTTCTAGAATTGGAAGGGACTTCGAAAATCATAACAGGGATTTGTAAACTCTTCTGTGTCCTGGACCCATTTGCCAGCCTGGTGAAGCCTACCAATATATATATAAGATTATGGAGGAAAACCAATTGTTTTGGAATAATTGTCAATGAATTTTTAAAGTTCATGTTTAAGAAAAGTAGTTAAGAACCCCTACCTACACCAACTCTGTCATTTTAGGGATGAGGAGCCTGAGGCTTAGTCAGATAAAGGTATGTTCAAGGTAACACAGGAAGAAAATCCAACATTTTGCATCTGGTTTCAAAGAATCTACTGGGATTGACACTACCCTATAGCACTTCCCTTTGTGAAATTTTAGTGGCTTGTTTTGGGGCAGGCAATTTAGTTTCAAGAGCTGGGGAATGGAAGTCGAATTTCCCATAGAGGTATTTCAGGCAGTATGTCATGGTAAGAGGTGTGCAGGATTTTGATTCAGGAGACTTCTTTCAAATCCTACTTTATGCTTCAGATGTGTAACCATGAGAATGTCACTCAAAGGCTAGGGGCATCAGTTTCCTCATTTATTAAATGACAGTAACTCTACTTGCACTAGTGTCTTCATAGGGTCATCAAGAGGAAGGGACTTTGCAAACTCTCAAGGGCTTTATAAATTTGAAGTTGTACTTGTTGCTGCTATTATTATATTGGGGTAACATGGCACTTGGGCCAACTAGGTGTTTCAGTGGATAGAGTTCTGGGCCTGGAGTCAGGAAGACTCATCTTCCTGAGTTCCAGTCCAGCCTCAGATACTTTCTAGCTTTGGGACTCTGGGCAAGTCATTTAACCCCATTTGTCTCAATTTCCTCATCTTTGAAATGAGCTGGAGAAGGAAATGGTAAACTACTCTATTTTCTTTGTTAAGAAAATCCCAAATGGAGTCAGGAAGAGTCAGACACAACTGAAATGACTGAACCACAAAAGCATGGCACTTGACTGTGAGGGTTCTCTGGCAAGTATTCAGTCAGTAGAAGACTTGGGCAGAGCAAAGATCCATTTCCTAAGGAGATGCATGGATTATCTATAATTCTTTGGGATATGGATGCCATAGAATTTAGAGCTGCAAGGGATTTTTGAAATTATTAAGTCAAATTTTATTTCTGGAAAAAAGTGGCACTTTGTTCGAGGGCACTTAGAACTGAGACTAGAACCCAGGTCTTCTGAGTCCAAATCTGTGCTCTTTCCACAATAACACAGTAGCTGATTGTAGTTGCAAAACCAAAAAGAGTAGTTCAGTTGTCTTACCACCAGAGGATATGAATTATAGATTTAAGTATGACATGCATTAGAATTCTGAATTGTCACTTTCAGTCTTCAAAGGCATTTTTACTTTAGAAGTTGAAAAAATAATATCTACTTCATTAAATCCTGAGATGCTGAATTTTAAATGTGATCTTAAACTGATGTAAAAGAGGAGTCCATCAAGTCGCGAGGTTGTCTGTCAGGCTCGGTTTGGTTTTGGTGTTGGGAATGTAGTTCTCATCTTCCATTATTCATTCATGTTCCTACAGATAGATACTTTCTGAAATATTAGTTGCCTCAGTAAGGGGCATAAAGTCTATCTTTCATTATTGCCTGAATACTTCATAAGTTTTTCTTGGTTTTATTAAAGACCCTGCTATAAAAACAGCTTTGTTAATCAGATTAAATAATACAGTCTCCTTTGTATTAGCCATTATGCAAATCATTGTCCTCTTGTAATTGTGAGCATTGCCCTGTGTGGGACTGGCTTGATTGCTATTGCCATGTGTCTTTAAGCTCAGTGATATTTGATTAAAATGTCCTGTACATATATACATTTAGCTATAGACACATCCATATAGAATACACTCTTAAAAATTTAACTTTATTTTTTTAGCAGAATTTTATTTTCATTCCACCTCCTCTCTACATTAGGAAAAAAATAAAAAGAAACCTCTTTGGGGTTTATTTATAGGCAGTCAAAAATCATAAGTGCAACTTTGGCTATGTCTAGAAATTTATGACAGTTAACATTCTGAGTTCATCACTTCTCTCTCAGAAAGTGGATGGATTCATCATGGGTCTCCTGGAATCGTGGCTGATCACTGTTTAAGTTAATAAGCTTACATTCATTCATTGAATAGATTCCTGGATGGTTTTAAGTTAAATCTTTGTATATAATGGTTCTCTGTTTGTGTTAATGGCACTACTATCCATCTAGGCTCTTGGGATCAGAATTTTGGTATTCTTTTTTACTCTTCTCCCCTACCTCCTCATGCATTCCATTACCAAGCTTTGCCATTTCAGTCCTCATAACGTACCTTTTCTTTCTTTTTCTACTCCATCACCCTAGTTCTTGCTTTCTTTGCCAGCAACATGGGGAATTACCATAATCCTGTTGTATAGCCTTTTCAAATTTATTCTGTCTTCCTGTCTGCCTTTTACACTGTTGCTACATTAATCTTTATAATTTGATTAAATCATCACATTGCTAAACAAAACAAAACAGTTTTCCAGCTTTTTACTGTCTGAAATGGAACTTCCTTAGCCTGCAATTCTGGGCTCTCCATAATCTGTCACAGCCCTACCTTTTAAGCCTCCTTTCATGCTGTGTACCTGTGTACACCGTGCTCTAACCTTCTAGACTAGTCATTGTCTTCCATATTGTTTTTGTTTCATTTCCCACCTCTTTGCCATGGTTCACATCTCTCCTTACACTTGACTAGAATGTCTCTCTATCAATCTCTTATCTCTTGAAATCCTGTGAATAGTTTCTTGTATTTGTTTTTATTTCCGGAAAGATCTAAATTTGAACTACACCTTGGACAATAGCTTTGTGAACCCTGGACAAGTCACTTAAACTTTCTCAGCCTCAGTTTCCTCAGCTCTAAAATGGAGTTGTTAATAACACCTATTTACAAGGTTATTATAAGGATCAAATGAAGTAAGATATATAAAGACCTTTGAAAATTTTAAATTGGTACATAAGTATTAGCTAATACTGTTATTTTCATTGTATTTTGCATGGCACCTTTCAGCATGTACTTAGTTTTCCAGTTACTTATTTATACGGTATGTCAAATTACTAAATTTTTAAATGCTTGGTGGTCCGGGCCTGTATCTTTTTTTAATTGTTGCATTCTCTCCAGAACCCACCATAATGCTTGCAGTATACTTCTTATAGTAATCACTTAGTGTCAATCCTTTTCACCTTATAGCCGATGAAAGTGAGCCTTGGTAGCTGATGTGGCTTGCACAAAGGCACTTAGATCTGAAATTAGAACTCAAGTCTTCTAGTTTGTTGAATTGAATATTGATATATAATATCAATAATATTAATATCATTCTTCTATTGTAATTTAAGAAGTTTTTCATTATTAAAAAACTGTGCCCCAAAATGTAACTTTAAAAATTTACATTGGAAAACATTCTCATTGACCTTAAAGAGAGTATTTTGTCTTTATGAGTGTCTGAGCATTTAATTTCCCTGTACGGCTTTTGCGAGATCATGGAAACAGAGAATTTTAGAGTTAAATGTGACTTCTATGTCCATCTCCACCAAACCATATGTAAAACAGGATTACATTTTACAACAAACTAGACAAGTGCTCAATCCAGCCTTTAACTGATGCCCTTCAATATCACTACCGTTAGAGGTGTAATCCTTTCTACTTTGCCTTAGCTCTATTGTGAGGGAGTTTGTCTTTACATTAAATATAAATTTCCTTTCATTTATGTCTAAGCAAATGAATCTAAGCCCTCTTACAAGAAAGATTTCTTTGGAGTATTGGAAGGTTATCTGAGGAGAAATCTTTCATTTATGGTGTTTATTATTACTTGAGCTTTTGGGTTTGTTTGGTAGAAGTGGATTCTTTTTTCCTAAGTATGATGCTTACAATTTGGGTAGCTGTCAGCAAGTGGATGGTGTTCATTTGAGAAATGAATGTGCAAGTTCTCCATCAAGTCTTTCCTGGTTAATGGTGTCTAAGAACATTTGGCATTAGGTCTAAACAATTATACCTTTTTGTACTTTGTAAAAACAAAACAAACCAGTTTTTTCTAAATAGCAGAGATATTGATTAAATATTAAGTTTTGGTATAGATACTGTAATATGTAATTTAAAATAAGATTTAAATGAATATAGGGTTAAGAGGACATGATAAACTTTCAGTTATTTGTGTTTAATGTTGTATAAAGGGGAAAAGTATTGGTATTAGAGTCAAATGATTTTAGTTTGCTTCTTAGTTCTTCTGCTTACTAGTTGTATACTAGACTTGTGTGTAATCCTGCAGTGTCCTCAGCTGTAAAATTAGATCTGATCAATCAATCTCTAAGGCTCTTTCTAGCTGAAATTCTTTGATTCCCTAATCTCTGACCTGATTTACATGAAGCCTTGTGAGCTCATTTACTCTTGTCTATTCATAAGATCTTCAGAGACATGGCTTTGTGGTACATATTTCTGCCATATTTCCACAATGAGAACTCCACAGTGACTTGTACATAGTAGGTTATGAAAAAATGTTTGTTGAATTAAATTCTCATGTTCTTGAAAGGGTAGAGTTAGGCTCAAAATGATCGTATAGATATTGGTCACTTGAAGAAATGGTTTATCTTTGATTTTCTTCCTTAGATGTCTGTTACAAATTAGATATCCTTGTTCCACTTTTTTGTGGGCTTAATTTTGGCTGTTTACTAGTTGGTCATGCCAGTGGGATCTAGTTACCAAAGTATTGGTTTGGTACTTGTTAAAATGGTGCAGCACATTGGCTACCATTGTGTCTAATTTTGTATCATTAAAGAAGTCAATTTCACTTTGAATATTTTTATTGATAAAGTAAAAAGGGTTATATATTTTACCTCTTTTTTCTATCCTTTTAGGAATATTGTGGGAATTTAATGACATTTATTATATCCGTATACAACTTTGAAATCTGTTAAGATGGGTACTCTTCAAAAGAGAGCATGACCTTACAGTTTTTATTTTCATGATATTAATACATATATTTACATAGATTCATCAGTATTTCTTATATGTATTATTTCTGAAAATCAAGTCAAGAGAAAGCCCAATTAACAGATTTATGAATCACTGTTTATTTGATTCCTCATTTTAAGGCAATTCATTATTTTTTTAGGTAAAATAAGACTCTAATGCCAAAATTAAAGGTACTTATAACTTAAAAGTGTTGACTGAATCTACTTCTCTGCTGTGAAATAATTTTATTTTTGGTCTGAACCTGAGATTTCATTGGTGGAAGGAATTGCCCAGGAAGGAAATGTCTTAGCCAGTGCTCCTAGGCAACTGTTCTGCAACCTAGGTCACTGTAGGGAGTCACTAGGAGATTCAGCGCAATACATTAATGTAAAATATAAGCATAATTATAAACTTCAGAGTCATTTTCATTTGCATGTGGGAACTAATGATTAGAATGTTATCAAAATGTCACCTCAGGACCTTAGTTTCCTTATCTGTAAAGTAGTTAAACAAGATGACCTTTGAGGTCCTGTCTGATGATCCTATGATCATACTTAAAACAAATGGTTAGTTTTAGTAATAGAAGGCTAAGCATACCATGAATTGGATCATCCTGCTTGAGATATTTCTCTGACTCAGGTTTCATGATTCTCTATCCAGTGTCCTTTCCTTGATGTACACTGTTACGTATTAATGCTCATATTTTAGCTATGAGGTGTATATAGTCAATCTAAATTTATTGATGATATAGGGAAGTGAGGGTTTTTTGTTTATTTGGTCGGTGGTGGCAGCAGTGGTATTCAGGTACCACAGGGTAGTGTGTGTAGGTTTTTTGTTTTGTTTTGATTTTACAACATGAATGGCGTAATTCATGAAGAATACAAATGCCAAATAAAATATAAATCTGTATTAATCATCAAATACTGCTGGAAAAATATTGCTATTCTTAGACCAAGTATTTAATAGATAAAGAAGGATGTCTGTTTTTTCAACAGTAAAATCTGTTAGTAGATATTTATTGACAGTCTGTTACTTATAAAATTGTACTATGCCCTTCTTATTGGGGATATGTGTGTATAAAAAAGAGGAAGACAGTCCTTAGTTTTAATGAACTTATAGTTTAATGGGTATATGAAACTTGATGAATCCCATATATTAGACCTGGGAGAAAGGTATTTTTGTTCCCTGAAGACAAGATTTGAACATGTCCTTCTTGTGCTATTATGTCCACCCTGAGGCTTTGCTTTAAGAATGGTAACAAATATCAGAGGTGCAAAATAGCGTCGAATTTTCCAGGTTTTGAAATTTGTGCATTTATAAAAAGCAGTACCAAAAAGTGTCCCATCTTACATGTTTTGCACAATCGTTGTTGCTCTCATGCCTCATGTGAGGCAGCCAGAGGACAATGAGGAAGTCAGGCTAGGAAGCATGATAGGATTTACAGCCAGAAGGAATTTAGAAATCATTTAGACTGACCTTCTGATTATGTGTTTGAGAAAACCAAGACTCTTGAGAGGCTAAGTAATTTGCCTTTGTTCTCACAGTTGGTAAAGGATAGAGTCTGAATTTGAACCCACATCTTTATACCCTGGTGCATTTTGGACCATAAGTGTAGAAACGTCAGACCTTTCTAACTCCATTATTATTAGTAACACCAATGAATGATGTAATTTTTTTTATTTTGAGAGATTTTCCTTTCTTTGAACTCTCAGAAGTAGACTGCCATGTGGAAAAAAAATCCCAGGGTAATAGATTTGAATGTAGAGTATATCATTCATTTCTTGTTATCAAATTTTGGGCTTTGTCATCATAACCAGCGAAGTACCTGCATTCATTCATGTACAAGTAGCTATTGTGTTTATGTATTATATTGAACTCTTGAGATTTGAAACCTGCACAGAATAGGAATCAAATAAGAACATTCCTGCAGGCATGGGTCTAGCTAAGTGCTTGCCACTCTTACTGAAAGTTCATCATTAGGAGGTAAGCTTTTTATCACTGGTCTTAATGTATTGAAGAATGTTGCTCTTCCTGTTTGACTCAATGGTGAATAGTAATGCAGTGTATAAAAGCACTTATTACTAAAGGACATTTTTATTTCCACATTTGAAAATTGATTCTCGTTTTTAAAGAATATACCATTTATGCATATTTTGGCTCTGGTGCAATTCGTTTTGCATAGCTTATAGGCAAATAGCTTTTGAGAATTAGGGCTCATTAGTGGGACTCGTTTCTTCAGCAGTATTTTCTGATAATAGTTTTCTGTTTAATACAAGAATGTCAGAGAGCAAAAGTAGTAAGAATTAGTCTCCTTATACTCTTTAATGAATGCATATAGAAGAAGGTAGAATGAGGGAGGCCAAGGAGTAATCACTATCTTCTGTGTTATTCCCCTTTCCTCATCTCATTCTTCACTGTGTTTATTGGATATTAGCCTTACCTTTAATAGGAACGTTGGCATATGTAAATATTTGATGTAAGTATATGCTGTGTTCCATTTTATCAAAGCCATTGCTTTCATGAGAAAATGCATTCGTTGTGATTTAGGAATGTGAAGAATTTTCTGGGAGTGGTTCAGCAGAACCCCTCAGTGTGTTAATCATCTTTTGGGTACTAACTCTCTCTGGTGTATGCTCAGCTCTGTTCTCTGACCCAGGATTTTGGATTTTTAGAAAGCTCTTATTAAAAACCTATTTTGAGATTTTCCTCCCTCTATTCGCAAAAGGAAAAAAAAAGATTGTGAAATTGTGACCAATGTTGGGTTGGATTGGTAGGCTAGGTTTCTCTGGCCTAGATGGATAGGAGGGGCCCCTGCACAGGGAGTACTCCACCCTCCAGCTGACTTGGCTCCTATTGGAAGGGCTATGCCAGGGGGATATTCTTCCTGGCATAATTTCTTTGCCCCCATCTGGTTTGGGGCTGTGGCCCCTCTCACTCACTATAGCAAGTCTCCTTCTAGTGGGAATGGACTGCATTCCTGAACCAGTTAATGAGAAATTCAAATAATTCAGATTGGCCATGCTGATAGTTTCCTCCCCTCAACCCCCACTCTAGTTTTGTCCCAGCTAACACTCAACTGTTGACTTGATTGGTCGTGTTCTAGTTCTATTTCTCTTGCTAACTAGTTCTTGGACAAGTTACCTTGACTTCTGTGACTCTTGATTTCTTCATCTGTAAAATAAATATGCTGAGCTAAATCACTTAGGCCCCTTCCTGAAATACTCTCATGGTATACATTCCCATAATTTGTATCTGTATGGGGCATGAAAGAGTAATAAACCACTTAGATGAATGACTTTTAATACTCATAAACATAGCTTAAGCTCCTCTTACTCAACTGACCATTAGTGACATTGGTGCCAGAACATCTTCTAAATTTACCATAAGTAACTTGAATGTCATATAAAAGGGGTTCCTAATCTTATTCAGTTACTTTCATTTCCTCTTTGTAGTCCAGCATAGGAAATTGTCTGTTTCCACTTACTCCCATAGCCTTCTAGTTTAGTTGCTAGTTCAATGAAGTATCTTGGAGTATAAATGACTCTTAGTTCTCAAAGGCTGCCAGGTTCTATGAAGGAAGAAGGAATTTGGGATGATCTTAGTGATAGACTTTGGCATCTGAGACCTACTGTAGGTAATTTCAGTGAACTTAATCACCTGTTGAACTGTGTGAAGACTCTATGGCCTCCCACCTTTGAGACCTTGTGTGTGCAAGGAGAGATTGTGCCCCTAAGTTTGCAAGGGATGATTTGTCCCAATGGTTCCTGTTATGCCATCATAGGAAATATATTTACTAAAAGCAGGTTGTCTACTAATTTTTAATGGGATGCATAGGGTCATGAGTGAAAGTACTAGAAATCCAGCTTCTCAAAGTTGTCACCAGAAATCTAAGAGTATCTGCCCTTTGGGGTCCCAGTCTGCTAGTGACACTGGGAGTTAGGGAAGTGATCACAGAGGGGTGTTTCAGTTGTATCCTGAGAGTCATTTGTTCTGTCATAATAACATCTTTGTATTTCAAGAATAAGCTTTCAGTCAAAGAAACAAATGCAAAAAAAAAAAAAAGAAAAATGTTTAAAGATGTACATTTGGGAAGAAGTTGATAAAACTGGGAAAGATATCAATAAAAGAATGATTGAAAAAAAGTATAATTGTCATAGTGGATCATAGTTGAATGAGTCCCCTAATTATTTCAGATGTAAAAAACCCTCCAAAAATAATGACATGGTTTTGATTAGCTGTAATTAAAGCATTATGTCCAGTTTCAGATTTATCCTTTTAATAGACATGTGGAAAAGCTATACACAGTAAAGAGGAGCATAACATATATAATTAAAAGGATTTCAGTTAAAATCTATGAGCAAATGTTAATGGAATGTGAAAGGCAGCTAGGGCATAACTTAATTATAATTCTTTGGTATATGTGGTATATGAAGTGTTATTACAAGGGGGACATTGATTATGAATCCAAGAGGACCTGATAAGAGAAACTGAGGCTAGATGATTTGGTTCTAGACAGAAAGGATGATTGAGAAACTGAAACATCAGGTGGGAATAATGGTATTTTTGCTTCTAGAAATTCTAAAATAGTAATATCCGGTATTTGTCTTAGATGACTTACATGAGAATACCTTAAAATATACCTCAAGGGATACATCTTAGTTTTTATTAAGAAACTGCTATATATCAGGCACTGTGCGAAGTTCTGAGGATGTAAATAAGAAAAAGAATCACAGTCTCTGCCCTCAAAGAGCTTATAATTTAGTAGAGCAAGATTATAAAAAAAAAAGAAGCTGGAAAAGGTGAAAATTGATGAATGAATACCATGGATGAATACCAGTGAGGAGGCATCCTTTTCCATGGATTTCAAACCAAGTAGAGCTACACATGGAAAGGGTAGAGTTAACTGTAAAGTCCAGATCTCTGCTCCCTATAAAGGAAAGTTTTGGGGAGGATTTTAGTTCTCCATCTTCTAGTCCTCCAATCAAAGGGGGAGAGGAGGCTGAGGAAAGTGAGAAGGTATTGAGCATCTAAAGCTGAGTTAATGGCATAATTATAAAATTTCAAATGACCGTCTCATGCAAAGAGGGACAGTTTGTTCTGTTGAGTTCAGACCAAGAAGAGGAAGGTGGAGTGTTAGACTTTTGAGTTGTATGTTTTAAAAATAAAAGACAGTAAGAAATTTGGTTCTTTTTGATTGTCAAGAATGTTCTTTATGTTTTATTATTTAATTTTTACTCACTGTGATTTTTTTTAAAGAGAGCTTTAATCTAGAAATAATTCTTATAGACTTTCAGTTCATCTTGAAGTATTACTGCAACAGTATAATTGTTCTGAATTAGGTTTCATTTCAGCTCTATATTTTCTGTTTTCTTGTCTAGTAGTTTATATTCAAATACTCTAATGTAGTGGTGTCATACTCAATTAGAAATAGATCTCAAGTAGCATATATCAATTGAGAAAACTATAAATGAACATTGTCTTGTTGTATTTTTCTTTCTTTTGTTAAATATTTTGTTAAACAATTAAATTGTAATCTGGTTTGGGAGCACAAAGGAATTTCATCTGCGTTCTCATCACATGTCATCACAGTAGGTATACTCTCCAGGGATGGAGATTTCAGCCCCTCTATTCATCCTGTGTTACTATTTTCTGTGTCCTCCCAAAGATTCCTCATGCAGTGTTCAGTTCACCTACTATTCTGATGACTTTCTTTGCTTTTTCATGACACTGTTGTGATACTAATGGAGTATGTAGTCTGTGTACCAGTTATCTCTTGCTTACCTCCTTAGTAGCCTGTCTTATTGGATCATAAGTTTTGTTAGTGTCATCCTTTATAGTACCTCTTTCTTGTAAATTTCTTATTTATTTGTTTGTTTTTAGATTACAACATTCATTTCCACAAAATTTTGAGTTCCAGTTTTTCTCCCCATATCTCCCTTCCATCCACCCCATTGCATTCTGACTACCCCTTCCCTCAATGTACCCTCCCTTCTATCACACCCCACCCTTCTCTTATCCCTGTCTTCTCTCTTTTCTTGTAGGGCAAGGTAGATTTCTATATTCCATTACCTGTATTTCTTATTTCCCAGTTATATGCAATAAAAATTCTCAACATTCACTTCTAATACTTTGAATTCAACTTCTCTCCCTTCCTCCCTCCCCACCCTTCCCCACTAAGAAGGCAAGCAATTCAAGACAAGCTATATATGTGTCATTTTGCAAAAGACTTCCATAATAGTCATGTTGCATAAGACTAACTATAATTCTCTCCATCCTACCCTGTCCTGCCTTTATTCTATTCTCTCATTTGACCTTGTCCCTTTCCAAAAGTGTTTACTTCTAGTTACTCCCTTCCCCCATTTGCCCTCCCTTCTATCATCCCCCTCATCCCACTTGTCCCCTGCTCCCCTACTTTCCTGTAGTGTAAAATAGATTTTCATACCAAATTGAGTGATCATGTTATTCCCTCCTTAAGCCATATGTGAAGAGAGTAAGCTTCACTTTTCCCCTCTCACCTCCTCCCTTTTCTCCTCCATTGAAAAAGATTTTTCTTATCTCTTTTATGAGAGATAATTTGCCCCATTCTATTTCTTCCTTTCTCCTCCCAATATATTCCTCTTACCCTTTAATTTTATTTTTTTATATATATCATCCCTTCTGATTCAACTCAACCTGTGCTCTCTGTCTATGTATGTGTGTGTGTGCGCGCATGCGTGTGTGTGTGTGTATAATCCCTCCACCTATCCAAATACTGAGAAAAGTCTCGAGTTACAATATTATCTTTCCATGTAGGAATGTAGACAGTTGAACTTTAGAAAGTCCTTTATGATTTCTCTTTTGTGTTTACCTTTTCATGCTTCTCTTGATTCTTGTGTTTGAAAGTCACATTTTCTCTTCAGTTCTGGTTTTTTCATCAAGAATGCTTGAAAGTCCTCTATATCATTGAAAGACCATTTTTTCCCCCTGAAGTATTATACTCAGTTTTGCTGGGTAGTTGATTCTTGGTTTTAATCCTAGTTCCTTTGACTTCTAGAATATCCTATTCCAAACCTTTTGATCCCTTAATGTAGAAGCTGCCATATCCTGTGTTATTGTGATTGTATTTCCACAGTACTCTAATTGTTTCTTTCTAGCTGCTTGCTGTATTTTCTCCTTGTCCTGGGAACTCTGAAATTTGGCTAAAGTATTCCTAGGAGTTTCTCTTTTTGGATTTCTTTCAGGAGGTGATTGGTGGATTCTTTCAATATTTATTTTGACCTCTGCTTCTGGAATATCAGGGCAGTTTTCCTTGATAACTCATGCAAGATGATGTCTAGGCTCTTTTTTTTGATCATGGCTTTCAGGTAATCTCATAATTTTTAAATTATCTCTCCTGGATCTATTTTCCAGGTCAGTTGTTTTTCCGATGAGATATTTCACATTATCTTCCATTTTTTATTCTTTTGTAATTTCTTGGTTTATCACATGGTCATTAGCTTCCCTCTGCTCCTCTCTCATTTTTAAAGAACTATTTTCTTGAGTGAACTTTTGAAAACCTCCTTTTCGATTTGGCTGATTCTGCTTTTTAAAACCGTCTTCTCCTCATTGGCTTTTTGGACCTCTTTTTCCAATTGAGTTAGCCTCTTTTTAAAGGTGTTATTTTCTTCAGCATTTTTTTGGGTCTCCTTTAGCAAGATGTTGACTTGCTTTTCGCAAGTTCTTCTATGACCTGAGCCCATTGTATATTCATTTTGAAGGTACTGGATATAGAAGCCTTGACTTCCTCTGACAGTATGAATTTTTCTTCCTCATCTGAAAAAATGAAAGAAAATACCTGTTCACCGAGAAAGTAACCTTCTATGGTCTTATTTTTTTCCTCTTTTGGGCTTTTTCCCAGCCAGTTATTTGACTTCTGAATCCTTTGTCAAGAGGAGGGTCCTAATGCTCCTCCTCACTCCAGGACCATGCTCAGGGCTGAGATTCAGATCAGCTGCTCAATTCCTCCAGGGGCTTTAAGCTGAGTTGCTCCCACAATGGAAGCTGCTGCCAGACTAAGCCACTGACACACAGTGCTGCTGCCCATTGCTGCTGCTGCAGCCTGGAGAGGGGTCTGTGCTGGGGGAGGACCCTGTTCCCCTCTCGTTGAGCTGAGAAAGCCCTCTCACTGATCTTTGAAACTTTATTTGGTGCTTTTGGGTAGAGGGATCTGAGACCCTCCCTGCTGGGGATTCTGCCCCGAAGGCCTGTTCTGGTTCTGTTCCTCCCAGTGCCACACAGCCAGGGCTGGGCTCTGCTCTGCTCAGCATCCCATGTGATAGACCTTTCCTGTCAGCCTTCCAGGTTACCTTTGGCTGGAAATCCCTTCTACACTGTCATTTTGTGGCTTCTGCTACTCTCGAATTTATTGAGAGTCATTTTTTACAGGTATTTTATGGGCTGTGAGGGAAGAGCTGTAGTATGTACGTCTTTCTACTCTGCCATCTTGGCTCCACCCCCCTTTCTTGTTTGTATTATGTTGTATCCTACTTTGGACCCCCATGCACTCTTTCATTGCCCCTTAGATTATAGTGTTCTATGATTTGTAGTCATATAGAAACATTTTGGAAGAATACTGAAATTAAAAGGATAGGACATTGTTTCAACCAGAATCTTTGAGGATTTTTTTTAAGCACTCAAAACACTGTCATTTCCCAAAGGCAGTTCAGCCTGCTTTCCTTCTCTTGTTGTCCCTTTGTAATGCCCATCTAAGTATATTAATACAGATTGGACAAGTTGACCATTTAATGACATATCAAATGTATTCTTCATCCAGTTTTTTTTTCTCAGTTTACATAGAGCATATTCTTTAGAGTGAAAAATTATTTCTGTTGGGAGGCTCTGCAATTTCTGAGGTTTCCTGCAAAGTTTTTATCTATATACAGGAATATTTGGAGCACCTCACTATCTATAGGAAATTCCTTTTTGACTTTGTGCTAGATTCCCTCCATAATGGCGGTAAATACTTTTGGCCAGCATCAATCTCTTTGTTTTATTCTGTCCTTGATATTATTAATTAAAGGGTTTTTGAAGGTTGTCCCTCTTGCTTTATCTTCAGTGGAATCTTAAATAATTTTGACATGCTCTGGAGGCACCTTGTTAGAGGACACCATTTAAGAGTAACATTTTACTCTTCCAATATAAATGCCTTTTTATAATCAACAAATAATAAACACAGTGAGATTGTGTCCTATTCTTGGACCTTGTATATAATAATGTGATGGTAAAGACATTGTCTGCATGGAATATTGATTAGGAAAGCCTGCCTGTTTCCTTCTGATGCCCTCATTGAGGATGTACTCAATGGATATGTGGATTATTCTAATAAATATTTTGTATAGATTGGAAAATATTCCTTGTGTTTTTTCCCCCAATTTTCTCTTGTTTTCCATTATTAAAATAAAATTAATTAAATTTTATAAAATTTTAATTTTTAAATTATCAAATAATTTTAATTTTTAAATAATTAAATTTTATAAAATTAATAACATAACTTGAGGATTAGTCCTTCACCATCTTAACAATTGTATCTCTCCTAGCATGGGCCTTCTTTGTATGTATTTAGTCTAGTCCACCTGCTTTCCCTTTTGTTTTCTCACTACCATTTCCACTTTCTTAAGAAGCATAATGGAACTGTGATCTTAAATTTTCAAATATGGTAATTGCATGATTCTTGATGGTGAGAAATTTGTTATGAAAATGGAAGCAGATCTTTTCCATCTTGCATCTATTTATTATCCTTTTAGTTTCTTGCTTAAGTGTTCTATGGAGAACTTTGATTACCTACATCTCTCACTTGGCTTTCTGTAGACTGTTTTTTCCCTTTACTGCCTCACATTGTTTTATAAGATGGCACTACTCATAATCTTGCACCTTTTAGTTATGTTCTTAAACTGGTGTAGCTTTTGGTTGCCATATCTCTGATTGGCAAGAAGTTAAATGTTTAGATTGATTTTTAGACTCTTTTGGTTTCTTGGCATGGGAATTTATTGACATTAAACTTCATTAAGTATTACACATTAAGGAAATTAATTTTAAAAAATCAAAAAGTATTTTTATAAATTTAGCAGGATTTTTGTCTTAAGTTAGTAAAACTCAGTCCTTTTTGGTGGGTGATGGAGTAGGGCTTAGGTCTTGTTGAATATTAGGCCAAAAATGGACCTGATTTCATATTTTATTATATCAGTATTTCTGAACTGATCTTCAGAATACATAGCTTAATATTTGTTTTTAAACAATTATATATAATAATTATTATATCTATGGAGATAATTATTTACTTGTTCCCCTACTGTATTTCCGCCTCCTCCATTTCTGAAACAGTTGGCTAGATTTTAACAATTCATTATTTTCTTGGTGGAGTTTCAAAACATTTTTTTGGGTTGGATTGTGTGTGAGAAGAATCACTACATTGAACTAATTCTTCTTTGAAGGTTATTAGAAGGAAATACACTTAATCTCATAATTCTAGTAACTATATTTAAAAATCATAGTGATATTTCCTAGTTACACAGGTTTGGGCATAACTTGCTTGTTTTGTTATTGAATTTGATTGTATCTACCTGCACGTTTATGAACATCATAATATTTATAACAAAATATATTAAGAGTGTTGGTATAATTTGCCATATTGCAGTGAATATTTCTGAATATTGAGGCAAAACTTGTATGTTTAGGTTAGACACCAAAGGTAGCCCTTCATCTGTGTTATTCTTTTCATAATTAGAGGTTGTATGGATTTATTTTTCCTACAAATAAATGAAAAAGGAATAGAACAGATGTAAGTATATCCTGCTTGTCTCATCTTGGGGTTTATTAAGGTATTCAAAAATTTCATTTGTATGCTTAAATCCACAGATGTATGTAAATATGATTTCACTCTGGGAAAGTTATTACCAGACCCCCTTTTCTGTTCTTCATGTATTTTCATATTATCTTTCCAATATTTCCTTTTGACATAAGTTTTGAGATGGCCATATGTTATTTTTGTCCCTGTTATACTGGCAGGATGCCTGTCTACTATAGTTATTA
Source organism: Notamacropus eugenii (assembly GCF_028372415.1). Lineage (NCBI taxonomy): Eukaryota > Metazoa > Chordata > Mammalia > Diprotodontia > Macropodidae > Notamacropus > Notamacropus eugenii. The sequence continues at coordinate 301,244,526 of NC_092877.1, forward strand.
ATCTTTATTTTTTCAGACATATATGACATTGCATAGCATTTCATATATATTAATTTAATTTTCATTATTTTATTTGATTCTCAGACCTACACTTGTAACATTTTACAGAAGAGGAAACTGAAATTTACTAACAATAAGTAATAATAGTCATTATCATTTATATCTTTAAGTTTTACAAATAAATTAATTTTATCTCATTTGATGCTTACAATAACTATGTTATGGGTGTTATCTCCATTTTACAAATGACAAAATTGAGACACAGAAGGGTTATGTGACTTGCATAAGGGATTTCAATTCATGTCTTAACTCCTAGTCTTTCACTCATTCATTATGCCACTTAAAGAGATTGTGACTTGCTCAGTGGGAGATTCAGCACTAGAACCTTTGTCTTTACTTCTTTTCCTTTGCTTTTTCTAGTATATTTGAATTCCTATAAGTTATATATAGTAAGTTTATAACAGTTTGTTAGAGGGACTCTTTCTCAGCATGGACAAGTATCTGAATGATGAGTGACAGAATGCCACATACCAAGAATATAATATGAACTTTGAGGAAAGACCCATCAGAATGGCAAGGCTGACAAAAATGGAAAATGATAAACGTTGGAGGAGTTGTGAGAAATCAGGCACCCTGAAGCATTTACAGGTGAATCTGTGAATTGGTACAAACTATTCTTGTAAACAATTTGGAATCATGCAGAAAAAGTTACTAACCAGCAACTTTGACCCAAGACTGCTAAAGTGGCACAGTGGATAGAGTGCTGAGCCTGGAGTCAGGACAATCTGGCCTCAGACATTTAGGACTTGTGTGACCCAGGGCAAGTCACTTAACCATGTTTGACTCAGAAGGAAATGGCAAAACCCCTCCAGTACCTTTGCCAAGAAAACCCCAAATGGGGTCACAAGGAGTCGAATATGACTGAAATGACTGAAGAACAACAACTTTGACTATTGACCTAACCTATATCAAAGTTATATATGTCCCTAAAACGTCCCTGAAAGACATCAGAAAAATGTAATGTATGTGTGAAAATATAGCAGCTCTTTTTGTGGTGGCAAAAACTGGAAAAATAAGAGTATGTCCATCAATTGAGGAATGATTGAATGAATTATAGTATGTGGATATAATGAATGAATACTGTTGTGCTATAAGAAATCATTAGATAAATGATTTCAGAGAGACATGGAAAAACTTATATGAACTGATGTATAGTGAAACAGTCAGAATCAGAAGAACTGTTTATACATGTAACATCAATATTATAAGTTGTTCATTTTTATGACCTTTATAAACTGTTGAAGAATGAAATGAGGACCAAGAGAACAATTTCTACAACAACAATGATACTGTAAAGATAAACAACTTTTAAAACAGTAAGAGCTATGATAAATACAATGACCATTCATGATTCCAGAGGACTGGCCATAAAATATGCTACACATTACAGAGAAGTGATGGATTTATTGTGTGCAGCCATTGAGGGAATTTGTTTTGTTTCATTATGCACTTAAGTTAAAAGAAGGTTTTGTTTTCTTTTTCTTTCTAATGGGGTGAGGAATGGGAAGGCGAGAAAATGAGTTTCTTTTAATTAAAAAATAGATAAGTGGGGATAATACAGATTTGAAATGTTGTTACATGTACTTTGAAATGAGGTCACAGTATTATTAGTTTCTCTTAATTGTTTTGCTTTGAAGTAGGAGCAATCTGTAAATGTTTGTAATGCAAAAGCAAGCACATTAACAGAACTTAAAATCTAAATAAATTTTTGAAAGAATTATCATGATAGTTCTACTTAGAGATCACTTTAAGGAAGATCTGGGTCTTCAACTAGTCTTTTAAAGAAGTGTAGGATTTGGATTGATGGGAAGGAGGGAAGGACTTTCCAGGTTAAGGTAGCTCATAACTAAAAGCAAGCATGGAAGATAGCATGAAGGAAGATACATGGTCTGTGATGGAAAAGGGAGGTGTGGAGACTAATCAAAAACTCTTGAGATCTTTCAGCAGTTGAGCTGTTATCTGGTTAATTCCATTAAGACCTCTTGTCGTCACCATAAACTCAGTATTTCTTAAAAACTGGAATTATAATCTTAGCTATGATTTATGCTTTAAGGTTTGCAACATACTTTGCAAACATTTATTTTTCAAAATAATACTAGGAGGCAATTATTCCCATTTTATAGACATAAAAGTTAAGTGACTTTCCCAGGATCACACAGTCAATAAGTGTTTGAGGTAGCTTTCTAACTCAGGTCTTCCTGAGTCCACGTCCAATGCCCTAGGCATTGTGCCACCTAGCACATTCAAGCTCATGCAACAAATACAATACAATATTAAATAAATTATTAAGTGCCTCTTGTTTGTGGAGCACAGATATAAGGAAGGTAAAAAGTTTAGGTAAGATATGATCTGTGTGATATAAAGAACTGATTCAAATTTATAATATTGAGACCCATTCTCCAATTGGTAAATGGTAATTAAATTGAAACAGTAGTTTTAAAAGGAAGAAATCCAAGATAATAACGACCATTTAAAATGCTCTGAATTACTAATAATTAGACAAATGAATGTAATTTTGAGATTACATATCTATCAGACTGATAAAATAGGAAAATAACAAATGTTGAAGAAACTGTGGGGGAAAAACTAAATAGTTCACTGCAGTAAACTGTTGATGGAGCTGTGAAGTGGTCTGGCCATTTTGGAAAGTATTTTGGAACTATGGTCAGAAAGTTATTAAATTATGCATATCTTTTGAACCAGCTGTAAAAGTTGTAGGTGTATATCCCAAACAGATCCAAGAAAGAAGAAAAGGACTAATTGTACACAAATATTTACAATCACTACATATTGAAAAATAAGAGATAGCTCTGTTTGGGGATGAACAATTTATGGTATATAAGTACTGTGGAATATTATTGTGCCATAAATGATGATGAAATGGATAGCTTCAGATGGAGAATGAAGTGAAGTAGGGGAACAATTTACAATATGACAGCAACATTGTAGAGAAAACAACTTTATACCTCTAATCAATGCAATGATAAACCAGAAGACTGAAGATTACACCACTCGCCTCCTATCAGAGAAGTGGTCAACATCAAAAGAAGAAAAAAATACAGATTTTTGCATGCAGACATTGTGGGAGTTTGTTTTGCTGGACTATGTGTTTATAATGAGAACTTTCCTTTTCTCCTATTCTTTCTCTTCCATGTTTCCCCACAGATTTTTATTTTTTGTTTTTTCATTTCCATGTAGGGTTAATTGGAAGGACAGATTATAATTCTTTAAAAGCTAAGACTTGATCTTTATTGCCTTATTCTTCATCTTTACTCCCACTGAATTCCTTTCTGCACTGACCCAAATAGCTCCTCTTCCTTTTGACTTTGTTTCTGTAGTTTTGAAATCTGTAATTTTTCTGGGCTCAAACATTTAACTCATTCCTCTTTGTAACACACAGTCAAATTCCAGTTCTTTTTTTTTCCTTTGCATACTTTTTGGCATATTTCTCCTTCAGTTTTTATTTTAAATATTTTGGTAATTTGAACATTTGGCATGGTGACAAATATTTAAAATGTTGTTAAATTTTTCTGTTATGTCCAGGAAATTATGGAAAACAGTTTTGTTTGCAATAATGGTTTGATTCTAGTATAATTTATTAGTTAAATTTAGAATCTATTTTGAGGTTTATATTTATAGTGCTGCAATTTTTCAGCTGTTATTTTAAAAAGAATAACCAACTTCTCATGTACAAATCTTGCTGCTTGATAATTCTAGGTATTTCTGTGATCTTTCTAGATACTTAGTAAATTCTACATTTTCAAAACCTGCCATTGTGATAATTATTATAACTTTTCTAATACCTATGCATTAATAATGCAGTTTCTATCCTTCCTCCTATCCATATCTACTGCCCTACTCTAGTTAGTATATATATTAAAAATAGAGCTGGTAGCACTAGGATATTGTTTATTATATCCTTTTGCAAAACATAGGTGGAAGTAATCTCCCAGCATTCCTTCTGTTGCTTTTTTGGCATTTTGGAAATAATACGAAAGTGATGCTTTTCCTTTGTCAAGTTTTAAGTACTTTCAGCTCTCTGTAACATCTCTGAAATTCATCCAGCACTTAGCACAGGGCTTAGCATATAGTAGGTGGTTAATAAGTGTTGATTGATGGATTGATTAATGTTTCTCATTGATGCCCTCCACTAAGCAAGTGCTTAGTGCCTTCTTGCCTAAACCAATTCTATAGTTTTCTGACCATTCTCCCAATATCCAATCTTAACCATCCTTTCAGTTCATCCTGTGTACCACTGCCAGAGTAATTTTGTTGATGCATTTATAATTAGTAAGATTGATAGAAAGTACTGATCCGTCCCAGTGCTGTTGAAAGTCTACATTGTTTTTTTTGCTAAACTCCAGTCTCTTAGTCTTGCCTTCAAGTTCTCCAAAAGTTGGCTCTGGCCTTCCTTATCTCATACTCTCTCCCCTTATTTACTTCATTCAAAATGGACATTTCAATAAACTCATCCCACAGTTTTCTTCTCTTTCCTTATGCCATTTGGAATAATTTTCCTGCCTGTCTCTGTCTATTGACTACCTAGCCATCTTCTTTCAGGACCTGGTTCACATGATACCCCTTTCAAGCAGCCTTCCTTAAAGGACAAATGCCTAATATTTCAAAATGACCTCTGTTTTATATAATTTTATTGTTTTGTGCTTTTCTTATGCATTTATTCTCTAATTATAGCCCCTAGCTCCCAGAGTTGTTGTGAGTATCAGAATGAGGCAGTAATTGTCAAGTGCTTAGCACAGTACCTGGCACATGATTATCACTATGTAAATGTTAGTGGTTATCATTTTTATCATTGTTAATTTGTTTTCTATTTATTTGTATACAAGGCCATTCACTCATACTGGATTGTTAGTGTGTCTTTTTATTAGTTTGTGTCTCAGCAGTTAGCACGGCATATTGTATACAGTCAGTGCTTAATGAGTGTTTGAGTGAATGAATTACAGTTATTAATTTTAGCTTACATCTGTCCCTCAGAACATAGGAGCTTGGGATTTAGAGATGGACAATGACCTTACATACAAAATGACATCTTTGTCTCCCAGTTATGCCACATATCATATCGCTCAGATTAAACCTTTCTGATTAGACCACCCCAGTGGTGGGACAGAAAATTTTGTATTCTTCTATGCTGTTGCAGATTATAATAATTAAAGGTAGGCTGTTGGCAGTACTTCTCATTCGTATGTATACATCGACAGATTCTCACAGATACATATGCACATATATTTGGAAGATTGTAGCTATCGAGGGTACTGTTAGAGAATACATTAAGCCTTTTCTGAGGCAGTGTGCAAAGAAGCCAAATTTATAATAGCTGCAATATGTTTCAGTCTCAACTTCCTGGCATTTAGGAAACTGTACATTTGGTGAATTAGCTTTTCCTAATTTATGCCTGCTGAAATTCACTGTGGAGTTGGATTCTATTTAGGTTCAGGATGGATCCTTTTGAGGTATAATGGGTAGATTGATACATTTTCATAGCATAGTATTCTCTTTGGAGACATTGTTGATTCCATCCTTTGGCTATATAGGTCACATGCCTTTGGACCACACAAGCTTTAAATCCTTGGCATTTAGAATTGTAGAGACTATAAAATTTCATTGGAACTAAATAATGAAAAATAGCATTTTTCATCAGCTATTTTCTTTACAAAGGATTTTGAAACAGTATATCTCAAATATTACTAAATTAGTGTTTGTTTAGTTTAGTAATATTTTAAAAGGCCTGAATACTGGATCAAATCCACTAGTAATTTTTGGTAATTTAAACAATTTTATGTAGCTTTTAATTACTTTAACCTGAAATCTGTTCTTGAAAGATCATACTATATCTGCTTCCTGAAGTTTCATGAGAAGTCTAGAATAATTTATTGTCTTTAATTAGATATTCTTCAGTTTATGGGACTTTACGACTTATCATTGTATGATTTTGTATAGGAGACACTGGACACCCGAACTCTTGTCTTTGGTTGATGAAAAATTAATCTGGTTGCTGACATTTGGTTTCCAAACCTATTTGGAAACTAAATTAATCATTTTCTACTCTGTGATTTTCACTCCCACTACCTTTTCTGTTCTTTGAATGGTACTCTGAGCCTCCCAATTTTCCAATCCTATTATTTTGGAGTCATAATTCACATTATACAGTGCTTTAAGGCTTACCAAGTCCTTTTGTGTAGCAACCTTAATTGTTTGGAGTGCAAATATTATTTGCATTTTATTGATAAAGAAACTTGGACTGAGAGAAGTTAAGTGACTTGTCTGAGGCTGTATAGCTAATAAGTGTGGAGCATTAGGTTATGGATGCAGCTTTATTTCTCTCCCTTACCTCACACATGTAGTAAATTTAAAAGCCTTATTTTTCTTATCTCTGCGATCTTTCTCACTTCTAACCCTAACTTTGCTCTGCTACTGTAACTACCTGAATTCCATTTGTTTCTTCTCATCTAGATTACTGTAATGGCTTCTTAACCAGTTTTTCTTTCTCTTATTTATTTATGTATGTACTACTGCCCTTGAAAATCTTTTTAATCAACCACTATATTTAATTTCTTCCCTCACTCAAAATCTTCATCACTCATCAGGCTCTCCACTGCCTAGAAAACCAACCATAAAAGCTTAGCCACGGCATTCTGTAACTCCCCCTCTTCTGAGTCCAACCTACCTGCATAGCTTTATCTCTTTCTTACCTCTCCCCTTTATGTTTTCTGTGTCTTATTGACAGTGCATCACTTTTCTTTCTGCCATCTCTCATCTCTCATTGCTTATGCTGTACTTCATGCTTGAAGTGGAGAGATGGAGAGATGGATAGATAGGGTCTTGGAAGTACAAATACAAGTAAATGCAAGGCAGTCCCTACCCTGTTGGGGGAAGATAATACATCATAAGGAGCTAAAAAGTAGGGAAAGGAAGGCACTTACAAAGCAAGGTAGAAAAATCTTCATTGTCAGGAGAGAGCCAGGAGAGGAGTGGTCACAGCCATCTTAGGCACTTTTGGGAACTGCAGGGGTGAAAGAGAGAATGCTCTTAGGCCAGAGGTAGAAAAATATGGAGAATCAGGAGCAGGACCTCTGTTGAAGATCCACCTCAACCCACCCCTCAAGACCTAATTTGGATCTTCCATGAAGCTTTCTCCAAACCTCCCAATTCCTTTTCTCTCTGCCCTATGTCTTCCCCCAGGCAAAAGTGATCACTTTCTGAAATTTCTCACAGCAGTTGGTGTGGACATTTGCTTTGTATTTATTTCACTGTCTCTTGTATCTGTTTGCTTACTGTATCGTTATGCTTCTCATCATTGTCAACACAGGGTCTTGGGCAGTGTAGACGCATATTAAATGTTTGTTCCTAGGAGCTAGAAGGGATCTTAGATATCATTTAATCCAACCTTCTCAGTTTTACAGATATAGAAAATGAGGACTAGAGAAGTGAATGAAGTCTTTCACTTAGGGTCTCACAAATAGAAAGAACTGAGAGTCCTGTGCCTTTCACATAGAAATTATGTAGTAAATGTTTGCTGAATGACTTTAACTGCCAAGTCCAGGACCTTTTCCACTATACCATGGTGATATGGGTAGAATTCCATAGCTGGAAATCAATCATAGTCCTTTATATAAAATAGATAATGATTTTGGGGAATGTGACAAAAAAATAACAAACTAGCATTGGCAATAATACTTTAAGGTTTGCAAAGCACTTTACAGATATTATCTCTTTTGATTTTTACAACCACTCTAGGAGGAAGGTGCCATTACCCTCATTTTAGCAGATGAGGAAACTTAGGCATACAGAGATGATGATGACGATGATGATGATGATGATGATGATGATGATGATGGTGATTATAATGATGATAACGTTTATCTAGTACTTACTACATATCAGGCAGTTTGCTCCATGCTTTACAGTTTATTGCCTCATTTGATCCTCACAATAATCCTGGGAGGTAGATACTATTATTAACCTTGTTTTACAGATGAGGAAACTGAGTCAAACAAGCATTAAGTGACTTTCCTGGGATTAGAGTGTCTGAGGCCAGATTTAAACTCAGGTGAATTCTGGGAAGTAGGTTCTATTATTATCCCCATTTTATAGTTGAAGAAACTGAGGCAGAGGTAAAATGACTTGCCCAGTGTCACACAGTAAGCGTCTAAGACCAGATTTCAACTCAGGTCTTCTAGCTTTCAAGGCCCAATGTTCTTTCCTAGAAGCCTTTAGGTCCTGTACTCTATCCTCTGATGCATTTTTCTTAATAGTATATTTATATGCTAATTTTTATGAGGAACTGTCTTGATGCTTTGGCCTTTTTCTTTATTCTTTTTTTAATGCAACCAGTAGGGAAAAGAAGCATTGCCTCAAAAAGCAGGAAAAATAATTAAATGTATTATGAAGAGAACATGGGCTCCTGTCAGTTTGTAGTTATCTGTTCCGGGGAATGGCCCTGGCTAGAGATGGCATATGGGTCTCAGGCCCACTTCTCAGGCGCATTTTGTATTTTTCCTTATTTTAAATGGGTCCCCATGGCCAAAGAATTCATTAATAAGTGACCAACTCATGGGGTATGAGCCTTTCCATATTTAGCTTGGCTAGTCTGGAGAAAACAATCAAGCTCTTGTTAGGATGATACTCAGACCAGTTTGGCCTGCTGATATAGCTTTGGAGAAGCCAGGATTTTTTCCATACCATGATGATATGGCGTAAGAATATTATTTTATGAATTTACATTTAAGTAATGCTTTAAAATTTCTTTAAAATATTTTCTATTTTAGCAATAGTTTGTGGCAGCTTTTTGATATATCTTTTTGAAATGGCTATGTTCTAAAAAAAGTCATATGTCAAATGAAGTTTCTAAATTGAATTGTTTTCATATTGACTATCATGATGTGATTGGAGATGGCTCTATAGAAATAAGTTTTCTTTAACAGTGTGGTAAAAGGGTGAAAGTCAGAACCAAAGAAGTTGGAAACTTATGGAAGATAAGAACGTGGTACCTGTAGTACCCAAATGCCAGTAGAAAACTGGAGCCCTCAGCTAGAAGTTAACATTTTCTTTGTGGTGCTTTTGAAATTCTTCGGATTCCTTTCTACCCTGTGGCAGTCATTCTTGTGTTTCTCTGCATTATAGGAATGTTCCCATAGTAATTCCTCTGACGCTCCCTTTTTATATCTATCAGAACTATTTTAACTCAGTCAAAGAACCTTGTTCTTTGGTCTGAATGTTTATATGTTTGTTATGGCTGGTTGTTAATGATCCCCAAGCTCAATGAAATGTTGGTTCTTGAAAATTATGCCAAATTGTAAAGCTTATTTCAATGTAAATCTCTAATTCCCTAAATTTAACCTGCCATTTACCTATAATTAGAAATATTAGTAGTTATAGATACTAGTGACTATTCAGAATGACTTTTGAATGTTATTTAGTACCATATTGGTACTTTCCCCCCTCTGTGATGCATGTTTCTGTATTTCGCTATCTCTCCTGATTTATTAACATAGTTTGATATAAATTTAATTTTAAAATTTCCATCTGGGTATGAATTAATTATTTCTTAATGGCAACTGTGTATAAATTAACTTGCTCAAAATATTGGGGAAGGATATACTTGGAAGGAAAGAGAACAGAATGCATCAGAGTTTATTCCCTTCTGCTTAAAAAGTACTTTGAATATGACTATCAAGATTAACCACATTGAAAAATAACTCTACCTAAAAGAAATACTGCCAAAAATAATAATGTATATTATGTAAGCATTATGGCTAGACACATGGGATACAAATAGAGTATTCCATGTGCCTTTTTAAACCAATGTTATAGGCTTTACTTCAGTGATTAAATATGTGAAACAAGGAATACTTGTACAGTGTGTTTGTTTGATCAGCTTTCTTCTTTTGAGATATTAAAACAGAGAAGCTAAATGCAAAATATTCAATATAATGGTTAAAATTTTTATAAGCATAAAAGAGAAAATTTGTTTCTTATTTTCATTTTATTCTTTTAATATTGCATTTACAATTGCTCCTCAACATTTGCAGTGGAGTGTTCCTAGAAAATGTTGCAGAAGTTAAAAAAAAATAAATGTTGATAAATTGAATTTATGGGAAATAGGAGGTTAGGTTCCCACGACCACCAAAAACTGTAATCTTTCACAAGAGATTGCTGAAAATACAATTTTCTGCATATAATCCTTTATAACAAAACATTCATTCTGATAACAGGCACTTTTCCTAAATCTATGAAATAAGCAACAAAATGAGTACATAAAATAAAATTGGTAACATGCAAAACATTTTTCTTACTAGCAATCATGCTTACATTTCAATAAAAAATTGATTTCATACAGTAATCACTTTTTATAATACACGAAATCTACAGTACTGCAAATAGTATACATCAATTGAAATTCTCAAAACTAAACCCTGAATCTTTCCTTCCACTGTGTCAGATGGTAGTGTGAGGATACCATATTTTATACTATACTGCTGTAAAACTCTACCCTGGTGACCTTCTGAAAACCAAAGAAGTTGTTGAGACTTTAGTCATTGATGTTGGAAGACTCATACTGGTGAGATCTTGGCAGCATCTTTGCCACTCTGTCCTTCATGCTTGGTGGATGATGGTAGAGTCCATGAAGGATGTATTAGCTTGACATAATTTCTCAGTGACTTTTGCTGATAGGATTGGCAGCCTTGTGTCTCTAGCGAACTGGTGAATTAGTCCAAAAGTGACTGCAGACATTCTGGCACAGAGTTTATCTATCACCTTTATTTTCTCATAAGTCACATCACTGACTTTGTATACTTGGACTTCAAGTTCAGAGGATCATCACTATGTTTTGGGGGCATGATTGCAATATAAAACTTGATTTAAAAAGGCAAAAAATGGAAATATGAAATGAATACATGGGAACAATGATATGGTGCCTGCAACCAGTGAAGTGCTTAGTATGATACCACCTACTTCACAAATTTGCACACAATGCATCTTATTTTTTTTGTCTACTATGCATAGTGTTTGTAGTTGCCAATGAGAAATTGAAAATAAAGTGAAAATAAAGAAATTTTGAAGGTTAAACTTGTAAATGTTGAGGACTGACTGCATGTCATATATGACATACATATGTCCATGTATACTATGAAAGGATTGCATTCAATGTATATGAAATGCTATTGAATTTTCTTCTTTCATTATATAAAATGTGATGAGAAAACATGCATATACATACATAAAACTTCTTTGTCACCATTCAGGATTAGATAACTCTTTCTCACTAGCTTATTCATTCATGTTCATGGTGAAATGGGAAACAAATGAAATGACAGTGCCTAAGCAGGATGGGGACATTTATAAATGAAAAGAGACTATCTATTTTGTCTATTCTGACTTGCTTTACTTTGAATTATTTTGTTTTTAAAAAAATTTGCCAAGTCCTAATACTTGATTGTAACAAGTTACTCCCTTAATTAAATTTTTAAAATTTTTGAAAAATCTCTATTTGAAGTCAAATTATTGATAAAAGAATTGAGTTTTTCAAACTATCTGTTCTTTAGAGTATTCTAGAGTCAGTCAGTTACTGTCTTATGACAGAGAGAAGCTTTCTAGTTATTCTTAAACTTTTTCCTCCACTGCCCTAGGAAAGCTTTGGAGACATCTTTGTGTTCTTTATTTTTTTCTCCACTTTAGGAAAATATAGGCCCTCCCTTTTATAGTTAAGTGCTACTCCTGAATAACTTTTAGGCCTACCTTTTAATGTCATGATGAATCTTGAAATTAGAGGAGGAAATATACATGTAAATTCCAAGAGTTGAAGAAGCTGAATTCACTCCATTTATATATACATTTTGTGACTTAACTGCCACCCAACCATGTAACTCTGCAGGACTCTGGAGCTCTAGGCTCTAGAACCCCTCTCAGGACATCATTGTCATCTTACTGGGAATCCTAATGGCAAGTTTCAGGAATATTGCCCTAAGACCTTCATTCTTGGAAAATATATTTGGTTAAATTGTAAGAGATGATAGAAAATTCCCTTGAAATATATGTTTTAGATTTCTGGAGAAATTGGTTATGATAGCTCCTAACAGTTCATTACCTCCACTTAACTTTTGTTAATCATCTTTGCTTAAATGAAAAGTTAAGATATGAAAGACTAAATATTTTTCTAGTTCAGATAACTGCATATGCTATCTTAAGATGAACACACTTTTTTTTAGAAATTAAAATAAGTTTAAAATGGATGTGTTAAAAAGTCTTTAAAAAAAAAAACCTTAACTTTTTCCTGTAGGATCCTGGTGACTGGGTGAAAATTCATCACTTAGAGTACATGGATGGAGGAATACTGGACCCAGATGATATATTGGCAGATGTTGTTGAAGACAAAGATAAGGTAGATGGCTATATTAAAATTATTCTTCTAAAATTATACTTTTTTGAGGAACTGAAATGCTTTTAATAAATCTTCCATCATTTATTATTTTTATCTGTTCAGGATCACCTGAAAAAATCAAAATTTTTCTTCAAATTTGGAGAATCATAGGCAAAATTTGGAATTCAGTAATGGTGTTCTCATTACTGGATACATTCTGAAGTGTTTCTTCAGTGCCTTGATGATACATATAATAGAGAATAATAACAATAGCTATCCCAAATATCTGTGAATGGTATGATAATTATAATCATTGCTATAAGACAGCTGTCTTTTTGGTCATCCTACCAAATATCTAGTTAAACTAAAGAATTTGAAGTTTGAGCATAGTTTATACTATGCTATAGTACAGAGCATGTCATAATGGAGGAGGAGGGTCTAAGGAGGGCTTCCTCTAATATTCATTTTTAAGGTTGCTAGTTCAAATAATTGTTGACCAAAAGCATAATTCTGCTTAATATATTATTTTTCTTGAAGATCTGAGATAATTCAGTAACTTCCAAACTTCGTGTCTCATGAATTTTACCTTTTGGAAGAAAATGCACAGTAGATCACAACGATATGACAAAATAAGGATTATTCTCAACAAGTAATATAGAGTAAAGGGAGAAGGATGAGAAAAGACAGTCATCAACAGAGCTCAGCTAGAGTCAACCAAGAATCATTTAGTAAGCACCTTCATTGTGTACCTGTCTAGACATATCTGACAGATAAGTCCTGCTAATCATTGTCCATCACTGTCTTCAAAGTCAGTGCTAGAGACAGGAAATGGACCTGTGATTTCCTTGGTATAGGAAGTTCCTAAGTAAGAATTTTGACTATTTAGAGACTAGCACCTACTTCTAATGCTTCTTGTATTCTGCATCTCTTGACGAATTTGCAGTTGTTTGAAAATGCCTGTGTTTTGTTTTTGGTTAAGTAATTTTACATGACATCATGGAATACTGGAGGGATCAATGAATGTAATTAGACAATCTAGGTTCAGATCCTGGCCCTGTTGGTATGTAACCCATGTAACTTATGGCAAGTTACTTTATCTTTCTTGGCTGCAATTTCCCCATTTCTACAATGCAAATGATTTGGACTAGCTGCTTTATAAGACCTCTTGTTTAAATCCTACTATCCCATATTTTTATTTTCCTTTCAATTAGACTTGAAATCCCTGATAGACATAGAATTTCTATATCGTTTGTTAATAGTCATTATTTTGTCACATAATCGTAATCTACTGTTCATTTCTGTTTAATTGTTAAACATGTGTTTGTCTTGTCTCTCCCAATTGGTTGTTCTTGGAAGATAAGGACTTTATGTTAGATTTGTTTTTCCCTACCTTAAGTACTTAGTATTGTGTTTTATACATAGTGAGTACTTAGTGAATACATGAGTGAATGGGTTCTTCCCTTTTCCCACCTTTTTACCTGCCCATGGATATTGGATGCTCTTTGCCATTCAGCTGGCTGCACGATTTCCTTTCTATTCTCCCCAGAAATGTTTTTCCTTTTGCCTTAATTTAACTTGCCCTCTCTTTGTTTGAAGAGAACTTCCTGTCTTCATTTCTTAGTTATCATGCATATGTTGTTTCCCTCCCCATAAATCTCACTGTTGATCAGTATTATGAGATAATTAATTTAAAGAGATAGAAGTATATTTGAATTTACCATCTTCATTTATAGACAGCTCTCCATTACAGAATGAAATGGTTATAAAGACAGAGCTAGAGAAATCGTGTGTTACTATAGTATAATTTCTTGTAGAGTATTTTTTTTTTAACTTGCACAGCTAAATTTTTAGCTATAGGCTTTCTATTATGACAAAGAAATAAGTTTATACGGAGCCATTGTTTTAACAGGATCTCACCTATTGCACTAAATGAGATTCAGAAGTTGAAATATTCACATAGAAATTCTGCCACCCTTTTTTAACTTGAGCCTTTTGCACTCTTTAGTAGCAAAATGTGATTTGTACCTGGGGTTGTTTTCAGAAGAAATTAGAGTTGATGGTAGCAAGTCTATTTCTGTTTGCTTTTTCCTTTTTCAAAAATGTATGAATTTTTTTGATGCTTTCAAATTAATAAGAAAGATCATATTTTTTTACATATTTTATCAAATTACCTGTATTTTCCATAAGGCCACCTTCTCATTTTAACAAGAGGTTTCTGTCATATAATTTGCTTTAGTAATAACAATGAAAGTGACATTTATATAATGTTTTAATGAAAGCCATTTTACATGTATTATATCATTTGATCATCATAAGATTTTTATTAAGATGGATTATAAGTCAAAACATGATTTATGCAACAAAAAGCAGCATAGTCTGTAGTAGATAGAACACTGGATTTGGATCCAGGAAGACCTGATTTTGAATCCCCATTTTATGGATGAAGAGAATAAATTTAGGTGGTATTCAAACCCATGTCTTCCTTACTCCAACTCCACTGCTCTATTCACTGTATATCATGCTGCATTTTAGTGCATATTTCATGTGTTTTGACCTGTATTCTGTCTTAACTAATGCTTGTAGTCTTGATGAGATGATGATTTTTTGAAGACTACTTGTAGACATAAAGTTGATCAGTATATGTATCTTGACTTGGACTTTTTTTTGAGGTGTGCAGGTTTAAAAAGCCTCTTCATTTAAACTTGTTGATTGTATTTCTTTCCAAAGATGTGTGAAAGTGAAGAGGCAAGGAACAAGCAGATAAGACTTAAAATCTGAACAGTGATAAGAGATGAAACTGGAAAAGAATTGTTACATTGCTAAATTCTTTCTGTCTCTTCTTCATTGTGTTCAAACTTTGCACATCCATGGCCTTCTAGAAACTGGCAAGGATTTTTAAAAACCTTAGGATCTTGAATTGAAGGAAGGAAAAGAAAATGTGAAAAGCAATGAAACAACTTGTGGAAGTGACCCTGGGGCAGATTCCTGGGCGTGCCTGCACTTCCTGCCTAGTGCCCTTCTCCCTTTCCCTAGCATCCCTGATTTTGCTTAAATGTTTCCACTTCACGTTTTTGTATTCCTGTATAGTTATGCCCATTAGAGATTAAGGTAAGGAACAACTTTTCAGAAAAGTTACCATTAGAGGATTATCAGTAATTTGTACAATAATATGAATTAGTTTAATCAGATTGCTTTAGTCCTAACATCTAGCTAAACAATTTCCTGCATTGAGGAAATGAAAGTTTTGATTGAAAAGGTGTATCATTTTGGAACAGCTTGAAGTGAGGCTAAGACTGCCCTGGTAAGGATTAGTGACTTTTATTAAGTACTTATTATAGTCCAGGCACTGTGTTAGCCTCTGGTAACACAAATACAAAGAATGAAACAGTCCTTACTCTTAAGAGATTGTGTTCTAATGGGGGAGATGACAAGGACTTCAAATGACAATAAATACAAAGTTGAAGTACCAGGTAGTTTGGGAAGGATGATACTAGCGTTTAGGGGCTTTTGGAAGAGCTTCATGTGGAAGGTTGTGTGCTCGAACTGTCTTGAAAGGAATAGAGGGATTCTGTGGGGCAAAGGTGAAGAGGGAGCGTGTTCCAAGTATGTGTGAGGGAAGAGTTAATGCAAAGGCTTCAACAGGGAGATGGTGTATTGTGTGTGAGGCAGAGAGAAAAGGCAAGGACAGATTCTGGATTGGGGAAGGAGGAGTAATGCTCACAGAGGCTAGACAGATGTACTGTGGCCAGGTTAAGGATTTTAGGAGCTAAACAGACAAGTTTCTTTTTGATCCAATGCCACTTACATTTGAGTAGGAAAATAACATGGCCAGGTCTGTGATTAAGAAAAATACCTTTGGCAGCTGTATATAAGGTAGACCAGAATAGGGAAAAACTTGAGGAAAAGAGACTGGATATGAGACTCTTGAAATAATTTAGGCAAAAAGTGATGACATCCTGAAATAAAGTGGTAGCTATGTAAGTAGAGATAAGAAATCAAATGTGAGTGATGCTATGGAGATAGAAACAGGAAGATTTGGTAGCTGGCGGTATACTCACACATACATACACACATATATTCACATACACATACATACGTATATGCAATACGTACATAGACATACACATCCATAGACTCAGTATTTGTGTGTGTGCACGCTGAGTTACAAATCAGGGGGACTGGAAGAATAGTTGTGCCTTTGGCAGAAGTAGGGAATTTTGTAAGAGGGATTGGTTTAGGGAAGATATATTTAGTTCTGTTTTGGACATGTTGAATTTGTGAAGTTTCTGGTACCTCCAGCTTGAAATGTCCAATAGGAAGCTGTTAGCATGGGACTAAAGCTCAGGGGAGAGACCTATGGTTGTTTAGATAGCTCTAAGGACCATCTGCAGAGAGATGATAATTAAACCCATGGAAGTTGATAAAATCCCAACGGGAAACATTAGAGAGAGAAGAAAAGTGGTTCTTGGACAGAGCCTTGGGGATCTAGGTCATGTAGATCTAGGTCAGGTGTCAAGGAGATTCAAGCGCAAATCTGGCCTCAGACACTAGATATGTGACCTAGGCAAGTCCCTTAACTTCTGCCTACCCTAGTTTCCTTGTCTGTAAAATGGGGATAATAATAGCACTACTTCTCAGGGTTGTTGTGAGGATAAAGTGAATTGTTTTTAAAGTACTTCGCAAACCTCAAAACACTATCTAAATACTAGCTGTTGTGATTGGGTTTTTTTGTTATTATTATCATCTCAAAGTTGGTGGGTGTGATACAGATGATCAGTTAGCAAAAGAGACCGAGAAGATGCCATATGATAGGCAAGAAGCTATACTAAGGGACTTAGTATCCTTCTCTCTAGGCCTACATTATTCTTAGGCTTTTTTCAGAGTGTGAGAAGCTACCATAATGCCAGAGACATATTTTTCCTATTTTGACATTGTGTTTTGATGTGGCTTTGTGCCTAGGAGTGGGGAAGTGTAAACTCTTTTCCTTGTCATAGAAATTACAGTGTGCTTCTTGATGTCTTTCTCCCTGACCTCAGTACTTGGTCAACTACTTTATGCATTCTATAAACTATTCAGGACAAACCTGGGATCTTAGTCACTCATATATAGGATTGTTTGAAGGATGCTACCTTTTGCCATTTGTTGTGCTTTTTATATTAACTTACTGTGCATTTATGTCTTGTTTCTCTAGACTAGATTGTAAACTCTGGGTTTAATGAACATGTCATATTCTCCACAAGGTTTTGCTTACAGTAGGCACTTAATATATATTTCTTGATTGACTAATCTAAAAATGTGCAACCTTCTTGATTCCTAATTTGAGGGAAATCATATTCAATGAGATTTGACATGCATTTTTTTTGTGTGCAGCAGAGTTTAACAAAATTCCCTTTATTAGCTAAAGGAACCATGTGAAGTTCATTCATTTGTCAGTTGTGAAAGAGTTGAGCACAAAGGTAGCTAAAAAGATTTGTTTGAAAAGGCTGATGCTTGTCATTTCTTGTATATGACAGTGGGAGATAAATATTTACCTGCCTGCAAATGAGTTTGAACTGATCTTGTAGCAGGAGGGCAATTGTTGGATCACTATGTGTTCCATTAATATGAAAAAAGTGATAAATGTCCATGGAATGTAGAGTGGATTCCTTTTCACCACCCCTCACTTCTCCCAAAATCGTGGGAGAACATGGACAATAGTTACAGGATGGGCAAGCATGAATGGGTTACAATCTGCATCCTTACATCACAGGTCCATTTGAGCAATATCATGAGTACTGATGCTAATTGATATTATTTTTTAAATTTTGTTTTTCTGGCTTTTTGGAAGTTTTTTGTTTGTTTTTGAGTAGTGGTTTTGGCTTGTCTTGTAGAAATAACCATGCCATGATTTAGCAAATAAACAGAGTGAAATTGTTATTAATAGGAATAGCCAGCTTCTGTACATTGTTTTATGAAAGACAAAATACTTAACATGCATGTTGGTCCAGCTGTAAACAAGAGGGTACAAAGGCAAAACACAGCTCCTGTCTTTAGTGAGCTTATGATCTAATAGGAGAGACCATAAAGCAAGCTGGTATGGACAGACTAGCTGTGTGCAGGATAAATAAGAAGTAATTGACACAGGGAAGGCTCCAGAATTAAGAAAGATTGGGAAAGGCTTCCTCTAGAAGGCGGGATTTTAGTAGGAATTTGAAGAAAGTAAGGGAAGTCTATAGATGGAGATGAGACACTTAATATTTGTTTACTGTTTCATCTTCAGTTTCAGCATTTGCCATGTTTTGTGCCTTTATATTTTTGGTTTTAAAAGTTAAATTTTGATGATTGATATTATCATCTTATTATATTGTGTTTTATTAACTTTATTAGGGGCTGAAAACTATGTATTGTAAATACATTTATAATTTCTGCTATTTATAGTAGGTTTGAGAAAAGAGAGGCAATAAAATTTGCTTGAGGATTTCCCTTCAAAAGTAAACCACACCTCCCTTAAGGACAGTCTAATCTCTATAGTTTAGCATTACAAGTTGCCATTTGGATAAATATTTTTGTAAAATGAAATCCCAGAATGTACATAGTAATAATAATTTAAAATGAGGAATGTTTTGCATTGGAAATATTAGATTTGGAATAATGGTAAGTATTTAGTGATAGAATGCATTTAAAAATGGAAATTGGAAATGGAAATTGGTTTGTAGCTTGAGTGTATTAGTAACCAAAAGATGTCTTGTTCCTGAACAGTGACTGGTTGCTAAGCACCCTCTGTTGCCCTCTAGTGGGACCCACAAATAGCTAGAAACCTACAAAGTAGTTCTTGAACTATTTGAATTTCTACTAGCTGTCATTCTAAAATAGAGAATTTTACTGTATTTTAAAAGTAAGACTCCGACTCGGAGAATTGTTCAATAAAATCAGGAATGTAAATTTTGATCAATGGTTGTCCTGTCAAAGAAGGTCATTCTAGCAAAGCCAGTGTTTGTCCATGCTCATGAATCTTTTGTGAAGTGCTTGAAACAAGAGCTTTGGGTTAATAAAACACCTTGGTTTGTTAAATTCCATTCCCGCCACCCAAGTTTCAGGTTGAATAGGCAGTTAACTGGTCTTGATGGAGCGTGGCTGTTTTTATTAAACATGTATTTAAATATTTTCTGAGTTCTCTGGAAGGAAAAATTATATTATGAGGTACTAAAAACAGGAATAAATTTTTTAAATGTTCTGAACTTAAAAACAACAACAGCATTTTTTAGCAAGGCTACCATAAGCAGATAAAGCTACTATTTAAAGCTGCAGCTCTTAGGCAATAACGAATAGGTAGGATTTTTTTTTTTTAAATTTTTAATGGATCTTCATGCAGTGTGGGCTTGTAACTGGTGCCAGTGGTGTTAGTGAAAGTGAGAACTACAGGGTTTAGAACTTATGGGAGTGATAAGTGTGGCAGTCTCTAAGGGTTTCTTTATTAATCAGGGAAGAATCTGCAATGCAGACACCTCTGGCACCTACATCAATTTTTTTTCCATATTGTTATCTACCTCCACAGCTGTTTATAGAATCAGATTCTGAGAGCTAGAGAGGACCTCAGAGATGATCTAATCTAACCTTTTATACGTAGGGGGGAAACTGAGGCCTGGAAAGGTTAAGTGACTCCCTGTCTGCAGGGCTGTTCTCTCCTGAGCCCCAACCAGTCATCTGTCCAGCTACTTCATGGCCATTTCCTTTAGATGGCCTGTGTTCCTTGTATTCAATAGTTCTAAAATTGAATTCTTCATTTTATCCTACTCTAGTCTTCTGGTCTTTTCCTTCCCAAACTACCATGTTTCTGTTATAATCATGGCCCATTTTTTCCCCAGACGCAGAATCTTAGTCCTTTCTTCTCTTTGTTCTCATATCCAGTTAAGTTTTTTAATTCACTCTTCAAAAATCTTTTTATATCAATCCTTTGTTTTCTATTCCCATTGCTACTATGGGTTAATTAGATTAGTTATTTAGATTAATTTAGATTAGTTAATTAATATTAGTTAGATTAATTATCTTCCTAGACCTAGACTACTGCAATAGGAACAGAACTAGTTTTTTTGCCTTTATTTCCCCCATTCTCAGGGTTATGCACCTTATGATTATGCTTATGATGATGCACCTAATTAATGGTAGACCTGGTACTTGAACTCAGGTTTTCTGATGCCTGACTACATTTTCGGCTACTCCGCATTGATCCCTTTAAGATATTTTGCACGAAGTCAGAGCTCAGTAAATATTTGTTGCTTTTATTTTTGAGCCAATTAATACCAGGATCAAAGCAACAACCCAGTCTCCTGTCTTAATCCAGGATTTATTTTACTATGCCTCATTTCCCCCACTATATTACTCTTCTTTCAAAAAGTTTTTATATTAGGAAATGTGGACACATTTCTACCCTAGAGGGACATTTTGATATCCATATTTTTGAGAACATGATATTAAAGGCAAAGAAAAATGAGAAGTAAATGAGAGGTAAAATAATAACCTAGATAAAAAAGTATTTAGTATATCACTAGTATCAAATTTTCTGTCTGAGATGCCTTTTGAGATTAGCATATTTATTAATGTAGTTGGCAATTATTCCAGGAAGTGGCTTGTTTAGGGGTTTTCCCCTTTTGTAGCACAAAAATATCACTAGCGGGTGGAAAGGAAAGATTGATAAAAGTAGAGTATGCCTTAAATTAGCTGGGAATTAGAATGAACAAATTACTTTTTTAAAACAAAAGTATTATTGATGCATTAAAAATTATTTATTTTATTCTGAACTTAAGAAGTAAAAGAAGCATTTCCATAACGTAGTAGAATAGAAAAAAAGATGCTTGTACATGAAATTGCAAATCTATTATGTGCAACCTTTTTTTCCGTCACCCTCATCCAAAAGATGTCTACCATTAAACACAAATATATATTATATATGTATATGTAGATATACACACATATTTTTTGTATATGTATGTATATATGCAAAATTCTTATATACCTACTTTTATTTATCACTTCTTTCTCTGGATGCAGATAATGTCTTCATGTATCAATTGGTGTTAATTTGATCGTTTATAATAGTCAAATTGATTTAGTCACTCTAAGTTGTACTTCAAACAGTATTGTTATTGTATACAGCATCGTCTTGGTTCTGCTTATTTCTCTCTTCATTATTTCATGCAAATCTAATCATGTTTTTCTAAGATTATTAAGGTCATCATTTCTTATAGCATCACAATCATGTGCCACATCTTGTTCAGCTGTTTCCCAGTTGATGGGCAGAGTAGACACAATTTATAGAAGCAAATAAATATAGTAACCCTTGCACTTGACAAATACAAAAGCTTAAGTTTTTTTTAAAAATCTATTTATTTTTAGTTTTCAACATTCATTTTTGTAAGATTTTGAGTTCTAAATTTTCTCCTCCTTCCTCCCCTCTGCCTCCCCAAGATGGTGTGCAATCTGATATAGGCTATGCATATACATTCATATTAAATATATTTTCATATTAAAAACTTAAATTTTTCAGGTAAAATTTCATTATTTGGCAAAAGTTGTTAGGAATACTGGAAAATAGTCTGGCAGAAACTAGGCATAGACTAACATCTTACACCATTTACCAAGACAAGATCAAACTGGATGTTCAAGCTAGCTATAAAGAGATATTACAAGGAAATCTGAAGAACATGTACTATATTACCTATCAGACTTATGATAAATGAACAATTTATGAATAAACAAGAGACAGAGCAGCATGAGGCATAAAAATGGAAAATTTCAGTTATATTAAATTAAAAAGATTTTGTACAAATAAATAAATATATTCAAAATTAGAAGGAAATCAGAAAATTGGGGGGAATTTTATAAACAGATTCTCAGATAAAGGTGTCATATCTCAAATATACAAAGAACTCTGTCAAATGCATAAGAATACAAATCATTCCCTGTTTGAGAAATGGTCAAAGGATATGAGTAGGCAGCTTTCAGATGAAGAAATCAAAATGATTTGTAGTCATGAAAAAATGCTCCAAATCATTATTGATTAGGAAAATGCAAATTAAAACAACCTTGAGATATCATTTTATACCTATCAGATTGGCTAAAATAGTTGAAAGGGAAAGCAACAAATGTTGGAGGGGATGTGGAAAAACTGGGACACTAACTCACTGTTGGTGGGACTGTGAACTGAGCCAACCATTTTGGAGAATGATCTGGAATTATGCCCAAAGAATGATTATACTGCCCATACACTTTGACCCAGCAATACCACTACTAGGTCTGCTTCCCAAGATGATTAGGGAAAAAAAAATAAAAGAACCTATGTGTTCTAGAATATTTGTATAGCATCTCTCTTTGTTGTGGCAAAGAACTGAGCATTGATGCTTTTTTTTTTTTTAAAGTTTTACATCCAGTTCTCTTCTTTGTAACATAGAAAAACAATTGAACCAAAAAAAAGAAATAGAAAAAAATGGTTCTATCCACTGCATTTGACAGTGTATGTGACAGTCAGCACCCGTAATCCTCTCCATCTCACTACTGTTTAGAGGAGGGAAGGATGTCTTTTCTTTGGTCTTTGAGTTTAATCTGAATTCTGACCTCTTTAGTGTTTTAGTTTCTATTGTTATCATGTACGTATTGTTCTCTTGACTTTGCTTTCTTTTTTCTGCCTTAGTTTATGTATGTCTTTCTGTGCTTCCCTGAATTCCACATATTTATCATTTCTTAGGAAAACTACACATTTATGAAATGTAAGTAACCAATGACCTAACATGGGTAGGTAGGGAACACCAAATTTGGAATAATTCATTCATAAAAATGAATGTTGTGAATATTCCTTTCATTAGTTATAAATATAATTTATAAATAAATAACCCATTTACAGTATTTTATCCATAGTGTTGTAACTCCAGCTCTGCTGATATAATCCTAGGATATAATCACAGATGACTCCCTCTACATTGTCTCTGTATTATGTTGTCATGTTGTATAATGGTCCAATTCTGCCCACAGTTCCCTTTCCCATTAGTTTCTGTTGAAGGAATTGGGCATGTTTGGAAAACAGATCTATGAAGATTCCATTGGGGTTAGCTGGGAGGGAAGAATGCTAACAAAGGTGCCTTTTCTTCTTGACATTCCTTTCTTCCTCCCTCCATAATCCCAAGTTACACAGGGCTTAGGTGGGAAGATTGCCAGCAGTGGTACCTCTTTCCTTTAACCCCTGGACTACTGTCCCGTGGGAGCTTGATGGAAAGATACCTAAGGGAACGCTTTGACCTCTCTTCTTTGACTCCATCGGGTGGTTGGGTAGCAAGAATTAAAATAGCTTTCAGATGACATATTCAATTGGGTGATCTGGGAATCACCAGCTTTCCAGTGAGATGGAAAAACACTTGACCTTCCCATCCATCCTGACAATCTGCTTTCCAGATCCCTGGGCACAGTCGTTTGACCTACTGATATACCTTAAGCATCCCTGGGCCTTGACATCTATCCCTGAGTGGAACCCTTAGCGCTCCTGCACCCTATATGTACTTCAGTGAGCTTTTTGGTATATATATATTTTTCCATAGAATTTGAGCTACTCAAGAACTAGAAATACCTAGTTTTTCCTGTTTGTATCCCCAGTACCTAGCACATTCCTTGGCACTTAGTATGAACGTCATGATATTTTTCAGTCATCCATTAATTTCCTGCCCCTGAGTTATAATGAATGCATTTTTTAAATGACCATTTTGAAGTTTAAATTTCTGTTGGAAGGGAGAACTTGAGTCTCCAGAGAGTCTGTGGGTTTGTAATTGGGTAATAGCTAACATTTATATGGTGCTTTAGGTTTTCAGAATGCTTCTTCAGTACTGTTTCATTTCATCCTTACAGCCACCCTGCAAGGTCTGAGGTTAGTATGAACTCAGGTCTTCCCCTCTCCACGTCTAGTGATTTCTTCACTCCTCTGCATAGCTGCCATTTGGACAAAAGGCAATGAATACAAAAAGCTGGGAGCATTTTAGAACGGCTACCCTTTTGGGGGAAAAAAAAACCCAATTAAGTGGACTAGCCTATCTACAGTATGATTCCCTCCCCTGAAATATCTTCTTTCACTATGATTTTTTAAAACTTTTTTTGTGGTAATATGAAATTTGATTAATTAGATATTTGTGGTAAGCATCTTTTAAAATTATAAATACCTCTGCGAAGGTTAAGGGACTGAATGAAACAGTCATTTGCATATCAGTATGAATTAATTCAATAACATTGCTTTACCCTTAAACTCTTAACTGAGATCATTGTAGAAATGGTATTTACTTAGAAATAAGGGGCAGATAGTAAGAAGGAAAGTAACTTTGAAGCATGGAGAACTTTGAGGAATAACCTATTTTGCTCTATTCTCAAAAATGAAGGATGCTTTATTGAAGGGTTAGAGACCAAGTAAGAGATATCAGCAGGTGTGACAGAAGGACAGAAGTGGAGAGGGTGTGTGTGTGTGTGTGTGTGTGTGTGTGTGTGTGTGTGTGTGTGTGTGTGTGTGTGTGTGTGTGTGTGTGTGTGTAAGAAAGACATTTTTTGCCTTTTTAAAAAAAATTCTCTTATGGTCAGACGTCCATCAGAAATGGTGGAAGAAATTCTTTTTTTCTATCTTTTTCCACATGAACTCACTTTAGAATTTAATTAATAATAAAAGCATACTTTTGCCACATTAGGAGAATAATATGATTTGGGCACTAGACTTTGAAGCTCACCATCATTCTTAAAATAGTTTCCATGGGTAAATGGGTTCCAAATTCCGAATTAACTGACTGACAAACTGAGAATACAATTTCTTCTAAAGTTTTGGATTATAAACAGATGAAACGTATTGATCCATTCTACTTCCCTTAAAATAAATTTTTTAACAATGCTTAAATTGTACCTTTGAAACTTATCAAAACCTCATTCCTACAATAACTTGCCCTTCATCAAATTGAGAGTTATTAGTGAGCATTGGAGAAGAAGACTACTTAACTTTCTGCTCACTTTTTTCTTTCTTTCCTTCTTTTGATTTTGCAGCTGAATTTGGAAAGATCGAGTTGCCTTTCTTTACCAGAGTAGGAGAAAGCTTCCCAGCATAGACCTTAATCAGAACTCTAAATGTAGAACTTATTCACGTACAATATCCTTGTTAACCTTACTTAACCTCTAGCCAGGAAATAAAGGAAATAACATACATTTATTCAGTACTTAACATTAAATAGGACAGGATGACCTGGAAATAAGATGATTTGAAATCACCTAAACACACACACACACACACACACACACAAACACAAACACACCCTGAAATATTTATTTTCATAGAAAGGAAAAGAATCACATTGTTTCAAAATTTTAAAAGAAATTTGTTCTTGAATTTGTAGGTTAAAGATTTTACACCATGCAGTTTTTTAATATGGATTTCTAATTTTCTTGTGTTTGGAGGAAGGACAGATATTTTGTCTAGAAAAGTGAAAGTGTATCTCATGGGACCTAATAGTTGAGTTCAAGTGTTTGAAGGGATATGTTAGGGAGGATTACACTTATTTAGCGTTTTTCACCAGAAGAGAAATAAAAATACTGAAGCAGGCTTCTGGCACAATCAGCAGTGTTTTGTAAATAGGGTTGTGCAACAGAACTACCCAACAATGGGTAAAACCTAACCAGTAAACTTCATTTGTAACAGGAAATTTCTGTGGGCCTCCTTTAAGCAAAGACCGAATGACTACTTCTCATGTCACAGAAGCATTTCTCCATGAAGTAGGGAGATAAGCTAGTTAATCTCTGCAGTTCTTTCTAACCTAACATACTATGATACCGCTACTCTGAGGCCAAGGAATAAAGTTGAATGTCTATAGGTCACTTCTCATCCTGTTTTCTTTGATTATCTGTAATTCTAATTTATTGGAAAGAATCTTCCCTATCAGCTTAATTTCTTTAAGTAACAGGGCAGACGTAATAGTCAACCTTTAATGTCAACATTCCCATGA